>NC_135768.1:17872544-18102544 GCF_052425735.1 Oculina patagonica
GATTGAAGTTGACAACGCACTCACTATGTAAGAGTACGATTCGTAAATATTATTGTCATCTTCAGAGGTACAGGGAGTGGGAAAACTTTGGCGAGGAGTGGAGGTTGTGTTATTAACAACTGCCTTCATGAAGCTTCGCTTTTAAATGTCTGCAGTCACATCTATTTTGTAAACGAAATCAAAATTGAACCCAGCACAGATGACCAGCTTTTCGCACTTCAAAAGGCGAATAAGATGTTTGCTTGAAACCTTGCTTGCGTTGGCGTTTTAGGTGTCTGTGGATCGTTTCACCTGCTGCTTTGTATTTATTTACTTCTGTTATTACTTCAAATATGTCATTCATTCTTTTCAAATTATATTGTATGCATGTTTGCTAATTACTTTTTTGCTTTGTGATTTGCACCGCTGTTCTGCTTGTGTTGGATCTATTCAGACAAAGTTGTCTTACCGTTCTCTATAATATTGGATTGATTTTGTTTTTGGATAGAAGTTTTGCTTCCAGACGTTAGCACTTTGTGGTTTCAAAATCCGAAATAAGCGTGACAAACGTTAGATATGACTTGCAAATTTGACCAGTATATATGGGTTATTGACCAAGCTTGTTCGGTCAAGATGGCAGGATATTGGCCAAGTTCTTTTTTTGGCGTGTTTATGGACCGAGACGAAGTCGAGGTCCATAAACTTGCAAAAAAAGAACGAGACCAATATCCTGCCATCTTGACCGAACAAGCTTGGTCAATAAAGGATTTATTATTTGACTTTTTTCGAGTACTGAAAAGGAAGCCAGTTGCATGCACAATCAATGGCGCACGCTAAAATCATTTCATTGGTTTAAAAGTTTAAAGAGTGACTGTCAAATTCTTGAATGAATCGAGTTGAAGTAAAACGACGCGACAACAGCGAAATTCAACTCTTTTTAACCGTCAAAGGATATTGAAATGGCTAAAATTGCGAAACAACGTTGAGTTTGAAGCCTTAAAACAAGAATGTCCATTCCATCTGGCCGCCAGCTTTTGATTATTGGACGTTTTGCAGAGTAATTTGCTCGCTTCTGGCGCTTTTGTGGCGCAAACCTGCCCTGACACGAGCTGAATATTGAAATTGTGATTGTTGAAAGCGTTTGGGACTTACCACTTCACGGGAAAAGCTTGAACTTTGCTACATCGTTGATATAAATGTTCGACCCGACCTTATTCGACGTGAGCATTAGAGGCTTCGGTGAAAAGATGTTTTAAAAGCTTTCAGTGCCTGGTTCGCCGTGCCGTCCGCTTTCTTCCATTTTGAAGATTTTATACAAACGACTAGTTTGCCGAAGTCTTTATTCTTCAGGTATGTCACTTACTTCTCTCCCTTTTCCGTCGAAAAAAAAAACGATAAAAAAATCGCTTTGCGTTTTAAATTTTGTATTAGGTGGTTGTTGTGGCAAATAAAATTCACGAAACTCTCTAGCATTTGTTGATTAATTTGTTTGTTCTCATTATTTCACTTCAATACCTATTTCTTTGTTATCGGACTCCATTTCGCTAGAAACAGTCAGAAAACACTTGTGTTGTTTCGGAAAATACTTTCATAGCTCAAATTTACGACTGAAAAGCTTTTTGAAGTAGCGACGACGGAACTGAAAATATGATCCCGAGCGGTCAAGATGGCTCCATCTTGACCGCTCGAGTAGCCAATCAGAGCACGGGATTCGTTTCATCTTGACCGCTCACGGAGTTAGTAAAATAATAAATAAAGGTTACAAACGAAACCTTTGCGTTGAAGAAATTAAAGGGCTGTAAACGAAAATGATAACAAAATGTACCACTCGTCGATGAAAGTCAATATTTCGAATAGTTTTGTAGTGCAAAAGGAAAAACAATCGCCCCCCGAACAGGATTTCCTGATATGTTCAATTCCTTTTAGTGTCCTTTACAATAGCCAGGGCAATGACAATGATAAAAGTTTAAATAACAAAATCAATAGTGACAAACCAGTTGAATTCTTCAGTCACTGTGAGAGAGTGAGTGTTCCAAGAGTGGTATTCGCTTTTAAGTAACACGAAATTGAGTCTTTCGGAGTTAGACGTCATGTTCGGAATTATTCGCAGTCACACTCAATGTTTAGCTCTCAACCATCTCATCATGTTAGGCAAGTATTTTATATATGTTAAAGCATTAGATACTATTAAGTTCCAGTTTCAAGATTTCGTCTCTCTTGTGCGGGAAAAGATGAAGCTATAGAAATATATCGCAGCCACGTCTGATAAAGTGAAAGATTTTGAGAATAAATGGCATTTTTTTCTAGCAATTTAAGATAGTCTTATTACTTTAGTTTTTTAGCATTTTGTTTTCCCCTCTTTAATTACTTGATTAATTCAGTTGATATAGGCCTACTCTAGGACCTTAGCTCGCCTTAACTCGCCTTAACTCGCCCTAACTCGCAACTTGAGATTATGTTTAAATTTCCTTAACTCGCCTTAACTCGCCTAAACTCGCGTCATCTCGCACAAACTCGCTCAATCTCACCGAATAAGCAAAATACCAATTTAATTATTTTATCCTGTTTTCAGTGTTATTTCAAAATTAATCCACAATGGGAAGTTGTAAAAGAGAATGAATTTTGAAAGTGCAAAACAGTGTTTTGTAAGGAAAACAGGTTCTTTACCCTCCTTTGAATAGTATGAAAATTGGCTCGTCCTATTCTTTTGGAATTTCCAATAGCCTTTGTGTTAAGGGTGTTTCACAACTAAAGATTAACCTTGTCATGCATATGCCTTGGAATCACCATTGGATTGTCAATGGAACTACTAGGAACAACCTCAACATGCATTAACAAATTTGCTAATGTCTAACAAAAAGGCTACAATGCTAAGCATGGCAGAAATTCCAGAGGCAAATTATAAACTTATTTATTTAACTTATTTTGGTCCACAAAGTACGTAACATTGACCAAGAGACCATGAAAAAGTATTCATAAGCAAGTCAATGAAATACAAAAACATAACAAAACAATAAATTTTTAGTTTTAAGCTGACTATTGATTTACAAAAAAATGTTTGTAGTGGCAAATCTAATTACTTTGGAAATAATGCACCTATCAATGTTAAGCCCGAGGGGGGGGGGGGGGGGGGGGGGGGGGGGGGTCGGGCAAGGGGTGGGGATTTTGACATTTTCTAAAAAAAAATGTCAAATTCCCCACCCCCGGGACAAAATAATTGGTCAAAATCCCCATGAAAGGTGGTCAGATGTCCCTTCAAACCTTCATATATGACCAAAATCCCTACCCTGGGGCCATCACGTACGATCAAAATCCCTACCCTGGGGACCTACCTCACGATCAAATTCCCGTGGTTAGCCCGACCCCCCCCCCCCCCCCCCACGGGCTTAACATTGATAGGTGCATAATATACAAAGAAGCTGCTTATGTCAGTGAAAACCACTAGCAATAGTAACATAACATAATCTGATGGAGCTTAATGAGGATTCCAGCTGACAATGAGAGCCTGGGATGCAGCCAGAATCCTTAAATACTCCACACACTCATTGATTGACACACATATACGGTGGGGGTTTTGGCACAAATCGAGACAACTCGCTCGGCTCACCCGGGCTCGCCTCGCTCCTTGTCTCGATTAGTGTCCAAAACCCCCACCGTATATGTGTGTACAAAAATCGCGAGCGGCACCCAAAATCTATGCGGCTTGAGAGCTCACAAATCTCAAGCACCATTGATGTGCCAGAAAAAATTCCTATTGAACAAATGCTCAATAAAGATAAAATGGGAAAAGGAAGGAAATCAATCACATCAACATGCCCAAAAAAAATCTCAAACAACACAAAAGAACAAGACATCATGCGTCCTAATTACCAGAAAAATTCAAAAAAGGAAAACTTTTTCATAAGAGAAGAAACCATCGAATTGTTAAAATCAGTTGACAAAAAGCTTCTTGCAAACTTTTTGACAAACAACACGTGTTAAAAACATGCAAAAAATTGTCTGACAAAGTGCAAAAACGTTTTTTTGACAGAAAAATGGTTGCCCTGCTAGCGGCACGCAAAATCGCGAGCGGCTTACGTGAGTTGCGTGACATTTTCAGAGAGAGTCTGGAAACCATATTTCTAGTTCTCAGGCCCTTGGACGAGCAGAAATAAAACATGGCGGCCTAATCAGGATTTAGTGTTTGGGCCGATAAAAAACGAAACAGAACAGATATTACAAAAAAAATACGCTCAGTTAACGCGCTGTAATTTTTTGTGCCCCCACAGAAGCTGGCGAAGTGAAGCGAAGAGAAGAAATCGAGAAATAAAAGGATTTGATCACAGAAGTTTATCGATCGATCGAAAGAACTTTCCCGAAACATCGGACTCAATCGGGCCTGTTTATTTTTTTTCTGCTTCAAGCATTGCTTCCACGACTTGATATGTTATCTGTCTGACCTCATTTTGCCAAACGGGAGTAGAAAGTTCGGTTAAAATAAAGCAAATCGCTTGGAAAAGAACCAACATTTTAGCCTATTTACCAAACTTTACCAAGTGTCTAATTAATGATGACATCATCCTGATGCCCAAAAGCGCATGCGTACTTGCTCAAAATAGGTGAAAGGGTACCACAAGTGAAAAATGTGACAAAGTGAACTATATATAAGTTAACGCGGCCGTAACTTTTTGTTAGTTCACAAATTCTGGTGAAGTCAAGGGAGGTAGTGGATGGCCAACCACTTGAATCCTGTTATAATGGCTTGTGCGGATGGTGAATTACGGGGTATAGGGGGACTCCTTTCAGTGGGAGATACCCCTGGGTGAACCCGCCTCGGCCCTACTGATAACGTGGGGGTGCTCAGAAATTCCTCGGGATTTCAAACCTCGGCAGAGGTAAAAATGCGGGACAGCCGCCTTGTCAGCGGCGGGGAAAAAGTCCTAGCCGGGGCTAGGCAAGAAACAGCCAACGAGCACCCCCCGACCAGGGTTTTGCCCTTTCGTTTGACCTGTCACGCAACGTCACGCGTGACTGTAACGCTCTGTGTCACACAATGTCACGCTGTGTGTAACACAATGTCACGATTTGTGCCATGCGTTAATTTTATTTTTTTGAACACTCAGATTAAATCCAGTGTTTATTTTCTCAAATCTGATTTCGACTCGGCTGCAAGACGTTTTTTTAATTTCTGCAGTTCTTGTTTTTTTATCTCCTGTCTCAGCCGTTCAATGTCAGGACTTCTTTGCTTTTTACTTTCTTTTGGAAGTGTGCCCTTACGAAATATTTGTTTTTGAATCTCATAACTCTCTTTCTCATTAAGAACGCTCTGAAACTCAGCATCTGTTATTTTGCCGTCAACAAGAGATTTGGAAAGAATTCGGTTGACGGTATCAAACTTTGACATGGCAAGGGCCATGATTTTGCAGTGCTTAATAAGTTTGGGCTCGAGTTTTTTGTAAAAACCGGTTAAAACTGCAGCGCTGGCACCGAACGTAGCAGCGACTATGCCAATCGGAAGAGCCGCAGGTAAGCCAATCCCTGTCATTGCAGCACCAACCCCCCCTGCTGAAAGGGCACCAGAAACGCCACCAGCAATGAAGCAAGCGTAGTTGATAATTGTCTTTGTTCGCTTGTATTTTTTTGCAACCAGCCGATAGTGGTCAACTTCTTCGCTTAAATATTTCAAAACTTCATTCGCTTTTTGCAAACGGAAGTTATTCTGTTGCGGCAGAACAGGATATAAAGTTTGGGTTTCCGCGTGTTTTACGCTGTTTTCTTCGCTAACACCATAATCAGGGGCACTCGGGAGAACATTAGCAGATGACATGGTCGTATACATAAAATTTTATTTTTGTATTTAATTTAATTTAATTCCAGCTCATATGTAAGATTTGTGCCGTTAAAATCGAATGGGTTTCCATTTTCATCTCTAATCGAAAGAGTCAGAGATGATACATTTTCTTCAGCAGAAACGTCGCGCAAGACGTTAAGATGTGTATTTTGGTAACAAACTTTTTCATACGGTTTCCCTCGTATGTCAAAACAAGCTAAAAGGCTTGAAGGCTTACCATTTAGCAAGCTTTGTTGCTTGTCAATAAGGTCACAGTTGATGAAGTAATTTTTAGGATTTGAAACATTATTTACCACAATTTGATTAAGAAAATCAGTATCACTAAGAACCCACAGATTTAAGAACTTAATAAGACTTTCATTCAGTCTAAAAGTTTTAATTTTGGCCTCGTTTGCTTTTATTATTAAGGAGCGACCCGTAATGCCTTTTTTTACAGAAAACATATTTTTCTCTGGAAATCCTTTTTCAAAAATATCCCCAATGTCGTCGAGTGAGTAGTTTCCTTGCCGTATAAAACGCATTTCCTCCTTTTCCTCGTTCCCTTTTTTGTAAGAAACTATTCCATCCTCTTCCAAACTATTCCAGCTGTTGTAAAGAGAACAACTTAGCAGCCGGATATAGCTCGGTTTAGGAATAGGCTGGTCAAAATAAACAGTTTTCGGATTTTTTGTTGTGGTGACAGTGAGCACAACCATTTTTTATAATTATCTTTTGAAAAATAAATCTTTAATATAAAAATGGCCCCGCCTATTCCGAGAGCTGATGACATTTCTCAATCAATTTTTCTTGATTCAAAAGAAAGAGATTTTATGAAGTGGATGAAAACCCCAGAAGCAACTAAAATTTCTGAAGCGGCAAAAGACAATGCATGGAAACCTTTTCTTGCAAAATATCCAAATGCAGACCGAACAAAATTTGTTGCACAGGTTGAGTTCGCGTACAACCACACAGCAACGGCAGACATTTATTACAAGGCAGAGCAAGGCCATTTGATAAATGTTTTTGGCTCTGACAGCAAATATTGGAGCCCAGAGATGAAAAAAGCACTGGGGGTGAATCAAATTTCAGGCGGTTTTCCACAACAGCTGTCACCAAGCGGCGCAAAAGGCGCATCTTTACCAATTCCCGCGGTTGGATTTCACGAAGCCGCACCGAGTTTGAAAAAAATATTTAACAGCAAAATCAACATCTACGTAACACCAGATCAATATTTCACAACGAAATTAAGAGAGATTTTTCAAAAAACAAAACTGAAGCATACATCAGGAAAAGAGTCAAAAAGGTGGCTTGCTAGCCCAAATATTGGCTACTGGCCTCAACAACTTAACTTTGCTGTCTGGTGCGCGACAACAGGCAGTGGGATAAGTCGTGAAATTTTTGATGAAGAACACTCAGCTCTCAGTTTGCCACCTGTTGTGCGTAATTTTTACCTTTTTCACGTTTATTTTACAATAAGGCGAATATTGTTTCAGATGGGCGGAATTCAGAGCGTAAGCGCCTTGCCAGGCGACCCAACGTTTAGCCAGTTCGACAACAAGTACGACGTGGCTTCGTATAAAAGAATATGCGCTGAGTTCGGTGTCGACCCGTCAAGCGATTTTCGTTTCACAAGAGGCGCCAATCATGGGCTTGGTGATGTTTATATCTGGTTTACTAACATTGGACCAAAAAATTCTGGAGCAAAATACCCCGATTACGATAAATTTTCGGACGAAGGGGGAGCTGCAAGCAAGGGTAACTTAATTCAATATATCGAGCCAGACGACGCTGCATATGCACAGGCAGACTGGTTTTGTCCTAACGCCGCAGAAGGTCTGACTCAGGCAGGTTTGTCGAGAGTAAACCAGTCGATAGAGGCTTTTGTCTACTGTATTCTGGGTTCGCAGGTCAACGTTCGAAGTAGCATACTTGGCACAGGCGGCCGCGCAAAGGAGGCTCAAAGTGAGTTCCTCGTGTTGGTTGAAGACGCTATAAGGCAACCAGATCTGGCAAAGTCAGTTCAAAGATACCAACTTTCTATCGATGAAGCGAAGGTTCGGCTTAACCTTGCTGTCTGCCCTGGTGCCTGGCTGATGCCGGGTAGTATGGTGATAAACACAGAAAGCGTTGTTGGCTACAACAATCAGCTGAAGCAGGCTGTAGCAGGAATGAAAATAGGATTGAATAATGATGTAAATAAATCAACAAAAAAAGCAGCTCTTAAACTGATGGCCGGAGGACCATCAAAGGTAAACCCACCAAACAGCCACCCTTCAAATCCTATACACAAGGAGTCACAAAGGGACACAAAAAAAACTACGGCACCAACGAGCACCGAAGGTGCTGAAGCTGAAAGCGCGCAAAGCGCTAAAGCTACAAAGGTTGAAGTCAATGATACACACGAAATAAACAAAGCAACTATCGCTGTTGGTGCGGTTGGAGCTGCAGCTTTGCTCTACGCCCTTATGCGTTAACGTCTCTTCTTGATGTATCTTTCAACAAGAAAAGCAACCGCAGCAAGTATAAGCAGCCAGGTGTGCTCTGCAAGAAAGCTAATTACTTGACCAGCGGTTTTGAAAAGAAAGCTCACAATCGAGCCAATAAGACCGGGCAGAGCTGATGCCACCTTTGAGCCAACATCACTTAAGCCTTTCCCCAACGCTTTGCCGGTAGCCTTCAAAGAGTTTGTAATGGCACCAATTACAGCACCAATCGTGACACCAGCAGCAAGAAAGATTGCTGTTACTGTCACGCCATTTTTTTTGAAGATTTCTTTGATCCTCTCACGAAGTGGAAGCGCTCTTTCTCTTTCTGCAATCTGTGTTTGCAAACGTGCGAGCTCCTCGGTTCTTTCAGCAACTCTTTCTTCAGCAGCTTGTTTGTCAGTGGGGGATGTATTTTCATCCTGTATTACTGCTTGATCTTCATCGTTTTGTCGCTTCAGCTCGGCTTCTTGCTCTTTTAGATCATCCAACGCTCTTGTGTCGTTGAGCCTTTCTTGCAAAGTGTTTCTTTCTCTCTCTTTGGCAGCGAGGCTTGCCCTGAGTTGGTCGACCCGTGTTTGTTCTTTTGTCTTCTGCTTCGATTGTTTTTCAATGGCCACCACCTCTTTTTTCGCGTTGTCAAGATCCTTTTGATAATTTTTTTTCAGTTGCTGCAGTCTCCGTAGTTCTGAATCACTTTCAAGATTCGAACCGTGTTCTTGAGTAAGTGCTTCAATCTGAGCTTGAGTTCGCTCGATTTTGTTTCTCAGATCTTGCACTTCTAGGGCGGCTTTTTCTTTTTCCGATGCGAGTTTTTGGGCCTCTTGAAGTTGTTTTTCAGCTTCTCTTAATCTTTGGCGTTCAGCTTTTCTTAATGTTTGGCGTACATCTCTTATGCTCTCATTTTTTTGAGCAATAATATCTTCAGCTGACGGCCCAAGTTCATCTTTGAAGCTGTCTAAAAAGCTTTTCATGAAGCCTGACTCATTTTCTTTTAGAATCTTGTACTCGCCTTTTTTTGTTCCTACAGCAACAATTTTACCCTCATTTTTCCCTTTGCCTCTTCTGATTTTTATTTTTTCAAAGTTTGCTTTGGGAAATTTGCCTTTTATCATGTCTACTGCTTTTTTTAGTTTTTGTCGCAAATTACTTTCATTTTGAAGATCACTTATTGAAGGGGTTCTTTCAAGCAAAGGTGTTTCGTCGTAGGATGTTTCTGGCAGCCCGCTCTGTTCGTGCTGCATTGTTTGCATTTCATGTTGTTCACCCCCATGGTAGGGTGTGGATACCATCCCGGGCTGAAATGGTCGGGTTGTGTCGACCTCTTGTTCCTCTTCATCATCGTTATCACTGTTGTGGTCAAGATCTCGGTCCAAATCAGGGTCCTCGTATCCAAAATCACCACCACCTGTTGCCATCACGTAATTTATATATATTTTCAAATTAAACTTTTCAATTTAACAATAAAACCAATCGAGAGATGGCTGCTGTTCAAGAAAACCTTCGACCGGGACGCGTAGAGAAAACCCTCGGCGCACTGAAAGCCGAGCGAGCTGTAAAACGAATCACTTTTGACCGCACTGAAGCCAATCCAGAGGAAACTCTGTATGTTTCGGTGCCAAAGCTGAACGAAAACGAGGTCATTGTGCCTGGCTCGCTGGCGCTGCGCTTCAACATCGACTTGAGCGGAGGCCATGCCAACAACTTTCTGGTTGACAACGTCAGCCGAGCTCTGGTCGACAAGTTTGTTGTAAAGTATGAAGGCACCGTCATGCAGGACACGGTTGGCTATGACATCTACAAAATATTCGAAGATTTTTTCCTTTCGCAGGAGGAGCGCGACGACAGGGTGCCAGAGGGCATTCAGAGCGAGGACCTCAACAAAATTCGCTCAAATGCTGGCGATAAGAAAACTTCAGGAGTCGAAGCAGAAAAAAAGCTGAATGAGCTATATGGAAATAAATACCGCATCCGTCTGGATCACCAGATTCTAACTGACCACGGAGCATTTTATCCACAGGCACTATACAACGATCTTGTGTTCGAACTGAAGCTCGCGGCAGCCGAACATGTTGTCAGAGGCTCAGATGCAACAAAACTGAAATACAAGCTGACAAACATACAGCTGGAGTACGAAATGATAAGAAGCAAGGAAATCGCAGATGAGGCGTTCAGCGCTTACTCGGGCGGCAAAGAGTTCGCTTACGACCACATCCAGCGTGCCGAAGTTGTTACTTTTGCAAAAGGATCCGACACACGTCTGAATCTTAAGGTCAACCCTCAGAGGAGGTCCCTAAAAGGTATCTTGCTACTTTTTATAGAGCAATATGCCAAAGGTGCAAGGATCTCGGAAAAGTACATTAACCCAGACCTTACAAAAGTAAGCGTCACTGTCAACGGCTCGCCAAACATGCTGTACAACAACGGCATCGAAGCAATGGACATATGGGAAGAAGTTAAAAGATTCTACATGAAAGAAAAAAATAAAACGCAGCACATGACCCTGCAAAAGTTTTACACAGAAGACAAGTTCGGCCTTCTGATTGATCTGCGTTCCATGGCTGACCACTCGATGCACGGAAGCGGCAAGCGCCTTGTGAACACAAAGGACGGTGTCCAGCTTGAGCTAGAGAGGAAAACAAGCGGCTCAGGTAATTTGAACTGCCACATTTACGTAATCAGCGACGCCCAAATGAATATAATTGGCAGGCAGTTAGAATCTGTGCTTTTATAATATAAGAACGAAGTTCTGAAATGGATCCTGCCAATATACCCTTCAACGCCCTCATTGTGGGACCAACAAACTCAGGAAAAACAAGGTACGTGGTCAATCAGCTTTGTGGCCCTTTCCGAGGCAAGTTTGACTACATCGTGCTCATATGCCCGACTTTCGCGCACAACAAGACTTATTATCGCTTTGCTGAGGAAGATCTTCGATTTTTTGTTTTCATTTGCGAGCAGCACGAGGTTGAATCTTGGTTAAAGCTTTCAAGATTTCTTTTTGAGGGTGCGAACACGCTTATCATCCTCGACGACTGCGCTGCTTCTAAAGATGTGAAAGGGCGAACGGGGGAGTTGGTGAATCTTGCTTTCTCTGCTCGCCACGCAGGCTTGAGCATATGGGTGCTGACTCAAAAAATGACAAGCATAACAGCCTCATTCCGCGAAAATGTTGCGGCAATCGTTTTCTTTTACACCCCCTCTGCCAAGACCACGAAGGCAATCTTTGAGGATTACGCTGGCGAACTTTCCCATGAAGATTACAAAGAAGTCATTTCAAAGCTGAAAAAAAATAAGTTTTCGCATCTTGTTATTTCTCATCGCCACCCTTACGGCACAGAATTTTTTTATTGAACATATTTTTTAGAGTAATAAATGGCTGACCCGTTCGCAACTTCCACCGATATCACTGCAAGTGAACGAATTATGTTAGAAACGTCCGTAATGGAATTGCTTGAACCTGAACCAGGCAGTATGCCGTCAGAGATGCAAGCAGCGGGACCTGACATTCCAGCTTTACGTGAACAGCTTGCAAGACTTGTTTCAACAGGCAAGTCTAAAGAAGCAATCGGTGTGCAGCTAACTCACGATCAGGTAAAGCGCTTGACCGACAAAGACGTCGAAAAGTACTTCAAGAGGTACGAAGCGTATGTTGGGGCCAAGACCACAGAAAATCTTATCGACAGCGCGCTCACTCTTTTTACGAAAGCCGCAAGTCTGTTCGTGCCCTTAAAAAATATTGAAGCTTTGCAAAAAGAGCTTAAAAATGACTACATCATCAACAACGAGCTTTCCAATCTTGTCGGCGGTTTGTCTTTCAAATACGGCAAGTTTCTTGCTCCAGCTTCTGTTGCTTTGATAACGGCAAAGCACATTGATTACAGCACAGCACCACAAGCGACTCTAGAAAGCGAGCATAAAGATCTTCCTGAGTAAATTACTAAGCAATGCTAAGAAAATGCTAAGTAATTACTGAACAATGCTCATTAAATGCTGACCAAAAAAGTTTGCTAAGCATTTTTCATTTAAATATATTATTTTTTCTAATAAATGGCGGACCCTGAAACACAAATACCGAGCGAACCTGCAGTTGTTCAAGAAAACGTTCCACAAGTCACTTCAACAACTCCTGCAACAAAACCTGCCAAAAATCCAAAGCGAGTGGCTGCTGGCAAGCTTGCAGCTGAAAAAACAAAACAGGCTCGTGAAGCACAGAAAAAAGCTGCTGTCGAGGCCGCTGCCATAATTGCAAAAGAAAAGGAAAAGAAATCTGCGGCTGCTAAGCGAAATGTAACTCCACCCGTAACGGAACCAGCTCCGACCGAGTCTCCGCCGGAATCCAGCGGTCTAAGCACAAATCAATGGATCTCTTTGCTGGGCATTGGCGTTGCAATTATCACAACTTATGTCAAACGCGAAGACATCAAAGCCTTTATCAAGAGCAAAACCCACCCAGCCAAAGGCACGGCACCAGAACCCGAGCCAGCTCAAGAGGCTCCTGCAGAGCGGCAGCGAATCAGCGCATCATCGAAAATTCCGCAACCAAAAAGAGGAATTCGTCCGATGGATTAATAAACTTTCAATTAAATATTTTTTCATCATTTTATAATAAAATGTGGAAAGTCCCTGACATCCAACAGTTTATGTTAACCGTTGCTGCAGTTTCAACGGTTGGCTTGGTTTGGATAAATTTCACTGAAAAGTGCGTCAAAACAATCGTTTGGATTGCAAAAAACCCAGATATTTTCGTGAAAGTGCGCGAAAGCGCTCAAGAAGAAGGGGAACAATGTATTTTCAATTAAATGTTTTTTTTTATTTTATACTGAACTAAGTTCTACCGTCATGTCCGACAACAAACTCGTGAAAACACTCATGGATGCAGCCACCATTACAGGTCTAGCCGCCGGAATCGGCTGGGCTGCCAAAAAAGTTGTGAAAGAAAACTTCACATCCGACCCAAGCAGCAGTTTTATGAACTATGTAAAGTTCACAGCCGTCATGACAGGCAGTATTGCACTAAAACAATATCTCGAGGACCAGAAAATCCTCCCCACCAATTAAAAAAAAATTCGCATAATATAAGAACAAAGACACACAATGGCAAGCATCGCGATTATGGCTGGCGGAGCTATCTTGAACGCTGCTGCTTTCATTGGCGGCAACTACCTTGCTAGAGCTTTGGGTGGCGGAGATGACGCCGCTTTAAAAGAAAAAGAAAGACACGACAAAGCTCTCGAGGCTTACCAGGCCGCTTACGCGAAATACTCTCGCGACCGCACCAAGCTCCTCGACTGGATACAAACTAACGCGGAAATAAAAGAGCAGGCCAAACAGAACTTCACTAACACTGACTACGCTTTCAAACTCTACAACCAGGCACATCCTGACAAGCAAATGATTCCTCCAAAAGAGCCAAAGTTTTCTGATTTTTATCAGCCAAGCGAGCAGCAGAAACAAGGTGAACTTATGTTCGTTGGCGCTGGCGCGCTTGCACTTGGGTACGCTGCCTTTCGGTTTCTTTAAACTTTTCTTTTTTTCTTGTATACGCATGGATGCAAAGATCTCGAAAGTCTACTATAGCCCCCAGGGCTACTGGAAAGGAATTGCCGCGATAAAAAAATTAGCCGAGGCCGCCAAGGTTTCCGAAGATGCTGCAAAAAAGTGGCTAGTTAAGCAGGCCCTTTGGCAGATCTACCTTCCGGCACCACGATACGTTCCTCGCCCAAAATTCGATGTTTCTACTCCTAACGCGGTCCACCAGGCGGACCTTCTTTTTCTGCCACACGACAAACTGCCGCGAGGGCGAAAAGTTTACAAATACGCGCTGACTGTTGTTGACGTTGCCAGCCGTTACAAAGAGGCCGAGCCTTTGACCTCCAAAGATTCAACTGAGGTTGCAAAAGGTTTTCAGACAATTTACAGGCGAAGTGCACTAAAATGGCCACAGATGCTGCAAGTTGACCCCGGGCGCGAATTCATGGGCGCTGTTACCAAAGAAATGGAAAATCACAAAACCTATATTAGGCGCGGGCGTGTTAACATCCACAGAGATCAAGCCATTGTTGAACGTTTTAATCAAACACTGGCAGAGCGCCTGTTTGGTTATCAGTACGGTGTCGAGATGACCCTGCCATCTGGCCAGAGGTCGACAGCGTGGGTTAAAAGGCTACCCGAAGTTGTTACAGCTCTGAACAACGAAGTAACAAGTCTTACTGGCAAGAAACCAGCTGCCGCAATCAAAGAAAAGGCTGTTTTTTCCAAACCGTCGTCAAAATATACAAGACCTGTTGGCTTAAAAGAAAAAAAGCTCCCCTCTCTCGTTAATGTGCGCTATCTTTACCAACCTGGCGAGCTGGAAGGCGGCGTAAAAAGGGCTACAGATCCGATTTGGTCATTAAAAGTCTACAGCATTGAAAGGTCTGTTACTAAACCTGATCAGCCAGTGCTTTATTACTTGCACGATGGCCCCAAGCGCGGCTTCGTGCGTGAAGAATTGCTTGTTATTCCTCCAAATACACAGTTACCACCAGAAAAGCTATAAACGTTCTGTTTATGTCGGCTTATACCCGTAAGCATTTGTATGTATCCCATCATCCGCTATCCATCGCTTTGAGTCAAAAGGCGACAGCGAGACCTTGTTGAGATGCATTCCGTAAATCTCATGTCCCACGCTTCTAAGTATGTTCATTCCATGCCATAACTGCTTAGCGCTAAAAAGCGTTTCCTTATACTGTTCATGTACAATTTGCTTCTTTACAACGCTCTTTTTTACACCCTTCGCTTTTTTGATTTTTTTTTGGTCTTCGGTTTGCGCCCCATAAATTATTGAGTACATTTTCGGTCTGAGACAAACACACTCTGATATGGGGGTTCCTGCGCATTCGTCTTTCATTTTTCCCAAGACCTTTTTGTTTTCGTATGAATGGAGTGGATGCTCTTTTGGGTAGTCGCTTGTATCATACAGAGTTTTGTTCCATTCCATGTCTTCGTAGATGTCATCTGTTTCGATCTCGAGCAAAAGGCTGTCTGTGTCCGTATACAAGAGCTCGCAACGTGGACCGTATACCTTTTTCAGATGGTTGTAAAAGAAATCATACATTAGTATCTTGCTGTTGTCAAGGATAGTCATCCCAGTGTAAACAGGCTTATTAAGAATAAGCTTGCTTTTGCGCATGTCTATTCCAACCAGATCGTTAGAAAACATTACATGCCTTGAGTACAATGGGCTTGCAATCAATTTTCGTATTTTGTTTGTTTCATTGCTTCGCACTATTTTTATGTCAACACGGTTACGCAGGTTTTCCATTGTTTTTCCGAAAACTGAGTTATTCATGAGCTTGTAAAAGTTCTTTTCAAAGTCGTTTTTCGCTTTTTTCCTGAATTCTGTGTTCATCCGGATGTACGGCTCCATCCAGCATTCTTGTTCGAACTCCATTACTTTGTGAACTTTTTTTAGTTTCATGCCCTGCTTAAGATAAAACTGCAAGTTTCGGTAATGCACAACATAGTTACTTTTGTCCTCAAGAGTCAAAACAAGCTTTTCGCTGTCTGGTGGGTCCAGATCAAGCTTATCTTTTAATTTTTTTTGGTAATCAGAATAAAGTTCCTCGCTTATTTTCTTTTTCTCTGGTGCCAATGGGTAGCTGTTGTGCTCTTCATGAAGTTCTGCGGGGTATTCAAGGTCTACCTCCAATATCCAGCCAGTCCTTGCAAACTCCTTTTTTCTCATTATTTCTTTTTCAGTCGGCATAACTCTTTTCCATTTGAAACCACTTTTTGGCAGTGGCTTGCTCATTGCCCACCCATAAAGGTTGTTTGCATCAAGGTACATTATGTATTTTTTTGGCTTGCTTGGGTCATAGCCTTCAACATAAGGATTGTTTGCCTTTGCATATCTCTTGCTAACCATGGAAATACCTCCTCTTATTCCCCTTTCGACAAATAGATGCATTTCTGAGTCTGTAAGGAGCTCAAGCTGCACGCCTGTCTTTTTCAAGAGTGCGTCCCAAGAAAGGCCAGGCGACGTGTAATAATTCGCAGGATCCAACCCGTACTGCTCAAGGCAGATTTTTCGGAAGTTTTCGAAAACGTCAGCCAACAGGGACACGTCTGTTTTCACGTATAGGTCGTGGTAGTCACCAAGCGTTTTGCATCCAAAAGCTTCCCATACCCTCTTTGCGTGATCGTACTCTTCGTCTGTTATGTGCTCGTCGTTTAGCTTGCTGTAAAACTTTTCTTTGTCTGGCAGACTTGTTTCGTCAAGCCTTTCCCACGATTCCATGTATTCGTAAGGGTAAATTCCCTTTTTTAAAAGAAGTTCAAAATTTTGTGAAGAAAGAGATTTTGTTATTTTCAATGACTCTTTCGGTGTTGCGCTTACAAGTGAATCGAGGCTTCCTTGTAGAAAGTTCAAGCTGTCAATAAAGCGCAGACCGCCAAATGAAAATGTTATGTATTTCTCCATGTTGTTGGCTACGCATTTCACCTCTTTTTGTGTCGATTGAGACAGCTTTGACATCGCCTGCATTAAATGGTGTGCATCATAGCCCCTAAGGTTGTGAAATACAACTGGTATTTGGTCCGTTTTTGGTTTTATTCTCATTTTAAGGTTGCATGCGTTGTGCGCGGCTCCTCGAAACTTGCCTGTTATGTGGCAATGGTCCTTAACTGCATCTCTGAAGTTTTGCTGAAGCAAAGGTTGTCCACAGCATAAGCAGTCATCTTGTTCTTCTGCAGCTTCTTTGTGCTCTTCTTCTGTCAATCTTTTTAGAATGAGAAACGAACTGTCGTGTTCTTTCTTTACATTGTAATAACATTTTTTATGCCATTGCCCATCATAAGTGTATACTCTACCTGTTTCACTTATCCATACAGGTAAAGAGTCTAAAAAGTAATCTTTTATCAAACTTTTTTCACAAATATGGCAATCAGTTGCATTTTTAAATTTTTCCCAATCTATTGCTGTCATCACAAGAGGTTTTGGCGATGACAAACTATTTCTTATTTTTTTCTCTTCCTCTTGAAGACAGTTCAAAAACACTTCAACAGCATTTTCACCTCTGTAAACCACTGGCCGTTCATTTCTTCCGTCACTCCTTACAACTGTGTAAGCAAAACCACATGCCTCGTGCTGTTCTGTTTTCTCAGTGTAGCTTTTTTGCTTGCTCTCTGGCCCACGCTCGCATCCTTGAATCTTTCTGACCAAAGCCTCAAAGTCCGCATATATCACGTATGGCGCCCTCATCTGTTTGTGATGATTTTGGAAAGAAAGGGTGTTTTTCCCCTCTTCCGGCATCTCGATCCTTGTTGGCCTGCCGTTCATGCCATTGCAATGTTTTTCGTGGTTCTCGAGCAAGTCAGGTCTTGTGAAGCCGGTCAGGCACATCATGCAAAAGTGTTTTGCAGAACGATGTTTGCTCTGATCAAAGAGTAAAGCGCTTACTTTTTTTACAAAACAGTAATGCTGAATTAATCCTGACTCTATTAACATAAGGTTTATACGAGGAATGGTTTTTTCTTTTTTGCTTATTCTGTGCACAATCACACGATTGTCTTCCCAGCCGAACACATTTATTGCGAGGTTGCTGTTTTGCCTCTCGAGTTTGTCAATCTGTTTTACAGGTGTGGGGAAATCGATGCCTCCGTAGTTAATTCCGTCGTTGGCCGGGTATTTGCTTGTTCTTTGAAGGTTTTTTCCGTCCCTTGGAGGAAAAAGTGCAGCTCTCAAAGCCCACTTCAAACATTCGTTATCCCTGTTTTGCACGTTGATTATTGCTTTCTTTTTTGCCAAATTGGCTGGGAGAGGCAAATAAGTTCCTCCGCGCAATGGCTGATAGCGTGCAACATTGACGTACGCTTCGGTTATTCTTTCAATAACCCAGCCTGAGCCGCGCTCTGACCAAGCCTCAATTTGACCTTTTGCTCTTTCAATAAATCTATCGAAATCTTGTTTTATCTGTTGTTTATTATTTTCGTTAAAAACGTGCGGTTCTTTTTCTTTAAAATAATGCTCCATCTCTTGTGTTACACCAGTCTCAAAATTTTCTTTTGTAAATTTTATTTTCATCTCAAAACTTACTTTTACGCTTTTCAAATCTCTTATTTCATTCTCTACCAAATAAACAAACTTTCCTTTTGTTTTCTTTTGAAAGACAAAAAGGTCTTTGCTGATTCGGCTTCCTTCTGGTATGGTCATTTTCCACACTCGTAGCCATTCATTGAAATCGGATTGGGCCAATAAAAAATTGTTGTTCCATTGTGGATTTTCTTTAAAGCCGCGAATTTCCTTCAAGAGTGCTTGCAAAACTTCTTTCGAATAACTTGCAGCAGTCATGTTGGCGTTTATACCAATGAGAAACATTTGTTCAATAGGAATTTTTTCTGGCACATCAATGGTGCTTGAGATTTGTGAGCTCTCAAGCCGCATAGATTTTGGGTGCCGCTCGCGATTTTTGTACACACATATACGGTGGGGGTTTTGGACACTAATCGAGACAAGGAGCGAGGCGAGCCCGGGTGAGCCGAGCGAGTTGTCTCGATTTGTGCCAAAACCCCCACCGTATATGTGTGTGATTGCATTCTATATTATGCAGTTCCAGAAATATCCATACCCACCCAATGGAAGGTCAAATTATGAGAAAACCAAGGGGGAAGGAGGGTCTCCAAAACTAAAATTTTCAAATTAAAGTATAGTGCTTAACTGGGATTTCCCAGAGGTGTGGGGGATTTAAGGCAAAACACCCTCTGTGAGAGGGATATGCAAATTTTCCATCACGATACATTTTTCATAAAGTTACCTGGTACTAGAAGATTTGGTTCAACGTGACATCCTGTATGGCTTACATTGTAGTTAGCCTGGCAAACATAATCCATGATTCATTAAGACTTGTTTCATTGAGCCCTTCGCTGAATAAACGGTTGCTAAAGCTACCATTTTTAACATTGATCGCTAGCTTCGTTCGCCATCTTGAAAATTACCCAGAAGAAACTGGTAACTGGTTTCTTTCCCAGGGCCCTCTCGTTCAACCCATCTGTCCTCGAGATGTATTTTGGGACATTTTCAAGATGGCCGAAAAACTTATAAAGAAAAGGAAGAGAACTCGTGCAAAAATTGATGTTAAATTATTGAGAAGTTTCGAAATGGATCACACGCAGGTAAGCTAAGCCTTTTAACCTTGTAAGGTATGTTTTGAAATGAGGTAAAACAAAGCAGATAATGGAAATTAAGGAATGCTTTGCATGAGGAAAGAATAATTTCTTGTTCATGTGTACTGAACACTTTGTAAACATAAAATAAGCTTATGGTCATTTCTTTTCGCTGTTTTTGCTGGACTGAGAATGATGAAATCAAGGTGTCTCTTACAGGACTGAGGAACAGCTGTCGTTGCGAAAAGGCATCAGCCAGTTCATTTACACGAAATTAAAATGGATTTATCCCAAGGAAAAGAAAAGGCAATTGGTGTTTTCATTTCTGATAGTGACAACAAACAGCTGGATTCCAAGGAAAACCATCAGTGAGGTGCAGAGGATGGGCCAGTGGAAGACTTGAAGATAAGTCTGATATTTTTTCAAGGAGAAAGAAATCTCATTTCATTTCAGTAAAATTGATTGTGTCATAAAAGTCTCCTCAGCTGGGTTGTAATTTGTCAGACTCCTTTTTTGTTCTATTTGTTTGAAAAACATTGGCACATACTGTCAGAACATTCTTTTATTAATTCTGCAGTCAATGACAATAATTCATGCTATGTGATTTGATAAGGATTTAATGCTCACCTGTCAATTAAAGCATAGTGTTGTTGAATTAAAAAAAAATCCTACCTGTGTTTATACAACAGTTACATTGAATTGTCTATTCATGATTGTTTTATTTACATTAGTTTCTTTTTTCATTTATTTATTATTCTGTCAGCTATTTATGTAGCTTTAATAATATCATTGTATATGATGATGATGATGATCATTCATCATCATACAGCCACCTAATGGGATAGTTTGGTGTCTGGATGCTAGATAATTAATTAAGAACATGAATCCATATCAATACTTAAGCTTGTCCAATTAGGAAAAAATAATTTTCTAAAATAAAATGAGATTTGGTTTCATTCAATTTTTGATGTCATCTGAATTTTTTCATAACTGGACAACATGGAGCCTCATTATATATTCAAGACATACAAAAACTCCATGGCATTTTTTGCTTGTATGTTAGTCAGGCATATTATAATTATGTTTTAACCGGTATCGCCTCAACATTAGATGGGTCATATTTCCTTAACTCGCCTTAACTCGCCTTAACTCGCCTTACCTCGCAACTGTTAGGTAAGCTCATTTTTTCCTTTACTCGCCTTAACTCGCCTAAACTCGCATTAACTCGCACAATCTCGCGGCGAGTTAAGGTCCCAGAGTAGGCCTTGATATAAGCTACGTTTTTGCTATGTTACTTAAGAGAATTATTTGTAAATTTACATCTCTAAGTGGACAGTTTTGTAAAACAGTTATTAAGTAAGTAAGTAGTAGAGCAAGAATGTAAATAGAGCAGCTATATATGATATTTATTGTTGTTTAGCAGAAGCAGTTGTAATGTAGCTTGTGCCGTTAGTGTTTGTAAGTAATGTAAGTTTCTTTTGTAAGAATGTCGTTGTGTTGCAATTAAAAAAAAAAGTGATAAAAAGGAAGAGAAAAACAGTTTCAAACTCCTCGTATGACCCTGGTTTTCTTTTAATTTCCAAATTTTGAAGGCACTGTGTATATTGATACGCGAGTATTTTACTGGAAAATAGACCAATCGTAAAAGTAATACAAAACTGCATCCGGGACTGTATTTTCCATATCCTCACTTGTGAGAATATCGATGGCGTCATTTCCCGCCTTTGCGACCGCCATTGCACGGTTGTTTCTGCAAAGCTCCCAAACGCCGGTTGGAAATGGCGAGCTATTGAGGCCTCTATCGATTCGTAAAAGTTAAGTAAAATCTTTTACTGAGGAGAAGGAAAATGCTAAAACAAAATAGAAAACTTCATATGACTTGAAATTATTTAAAAGAGCTTCTTGCTTGTGGAGATGAAGGGAGGGGAAATCAAGAAATTCCTGCAGCTGCCGAACTACAAGACTTCGCAATCAGAAATCAGAAAAGCAGTGAGTTTGAGCATACATAGATTTTAAAACGGCAAGTTAAAAAAATCAGTGAAAGTGATAAAAGCTAACAGAAATTAAAAAATGAAAAATGTAAACATGGTCGTCTAAGCTTAAAATAAAAGCTTTCAATAAAAAATCTTATATATATAATATATAACTCTCGATAACCATTCTTTGATTCCCTGCTTTCTTAATTCTAATTGTCAGTGCCTAACCTATTCAGAAGACAGCAGCATTGAATAGCGACTTTCTCCACACTTATTTCCACGCAAAAGTGCTGAAGCAAAATCCCTCATAGAGTTACTTTATGAGGTACATGTTGATTATCATACAAAATATGTCTTCAATAAAAGAGAAACTGGGCCAAACAAAATAACAAAGTTATTACAAATAGTACTAGTGAGCAGGTGAAATGATGGACATTTAAATAGGTTCAAACAACTGGATGAAGAAAACTTTTTTTCATCGCGTTATAAAGACTTACCCTGTTTGCACGGTTAATCGGTGAGACCTAGACATGTTCAAGAACAAGACGACCTCTTTTTCTCACAATTCTACCAATGCAGATTGGACTACAAACTCGCAGGGTTAATCTTAGACTTGCCCTAAGTCGCTCGTTTTTTCTTTGCATCTATAGTTACTTAAATAAAATCGCTTTGAAATCAAACGCGAAAAAACACTTGAGTAAAATCGCCTTTGAAATCGCGCGCGAGAGATCGCGCGGGATTCATTTCTGTGAACGCGCGCGCGAAGGAAAAAAAATGACACTTGCCAAGGAATGGCTCGGAACGAGCGACTTGTGTCACTTGAAGGAAATTGATTCTGGCTGACGTTTATCATGCTTTTGTGCACTGAATTGGTTTCTTTTATCGTATTGACGTCAGTTTCGCGCGCCGTATGCAGCTGACGCGCGCTGTGGCGTGTGTTAAAATTGCGCTTTTATTCCCTTTTTGTGGGAAATCAGACTCAAGGCCCTTGATGGCTCTCTCATTTCTCATTTCTCAAAAGAAGACATCTGTGTTGTTTGTTCTAAAACTGGTTTAACTGCCGATGTGAGAAGGAAACAAGTCTACCCAAGAGGTAAAAAGTTAAACGCAAGCTTGTCTCGCGAGCAGCGCGCGCTACGTTGGCAGGCACAGCGCGCTCAGTAAGTTTGCGCGCAATACAATATGATTGACATAATCTTGATGGCGTCACCGGTTGAAAAATCCACCGGTGACGCCATATTTCAGAATTGGCGCGCTGCAGGTGAGACAAGTCGCTCGCTCCGCCACGATCCTCCGCCATTTTGTTTCTCGTGCCCGCGCGCGCCCTCCGTTTTTCGTATCCAGCGGTCTCCTGGGAATCTAACGAGCGACTTGGAGCAAGTCTAGGTTAACCTCTGCTACAGTTTTCGCTGTTTTATCACCGATAGCAATAGTTGGAAATGCGCTGATTATGACAGCGATTGGAAAAGGACGTTTGTGAGAACACCATTCCATATTCTTTTGTGTGGATTAGCGTTCACTGATCTGTGTACCGGACTCATCGCTTAGCCTTTCAGCGTAGCAGCCACTTTGACGAAAGTAGCAAACCCTACAGTACAGTAGTACAGTACGATAGGTCGCTGCTTTATATCACCTTGACACAATCGGCGATAGCAGTGCCGTTTATTTTATTTCCCTCAGCGCATGTCTCGACGATCGTTGGTTTCATCGCGTCGTGGATGTTTCATTGTTTTCAATCTGTTACTGATTCCCATCCCCACAGTTGTTTGTCGCGTTTTATAAAGTAATAAAAATGAAACTTATAAAAGATAAATTTACATAATAACTATAACACTGATGCTCTCATGCTATCTTAAGACGTCATTCGCCTATTTTAAAGTTTACCGAAGTGTTCGTCATCACCAACAGCAAGTACAAGCACGCGAAACATCTCAGAATTTTGGCCGACAAGCAATAGACCTGGCGAAGTACAAGAAATCTGTATCTTTCATTTTGTATATTGTAGTGTTATTTTCGTTCTGTTTTATTCCTTTTATTATCTCTAGTGGCGTGCGTATAAGTGTACCTAATAGTTTTGAAGTTGCTGTGGCCAACAGGGTGTCAAAGGTTCTTTTATTTTTGTCTTCGTCACTCAACCCATGCCTTTACGTTTGGAGAATGAATGATATTCGTAATGGAGTAAAAAAGTTATTCTGTAGGGATAGCTAAAGACTGAAAGACTCTTTTGTCTCATTGTTGTGGATTGTATGAGTATACATGTTTATTACATACGTAATGTATTCGACAGAGTTTAAACGTACTGCCTAATTGTAAAGTATATAAAAACTTCCTTGATCAACAATGACTGCAATTTTACTTGATTTTCTTGTAGAGAGTATTTAAAGCAAATACTCTAATTACTGTAAGATCACAAAAAGATGTAGATAGCACGGACATGAAAAAGATTGAAATTATTTTGTCGCGATCATGTGACAACAAACAATTTGAGTCTCCAACGTTAGTCGTAAGAAAATGACCTTTTGCCCCGGGAGTGGGGCACTCCCTGCAGTGGTTTAAACGGGGAGTTTCCGCCTAACAGAGGTTCCTTTTTAAGGCTGTATGTGTATTAAAACGGTAGGGTTTCTACGAGGTGGAGTATACAAAGGGTAGGGAAAACTATCATTTAAGTATTAAAAAGGAACTTCCAAAATATCTCGAACAGACATTTCGAACGGAAAGAGATGTGGTATCATTCTGTAGGTATGTGATAGGGGTATCAAGGGATACAAACGGGGTATCTTTTCTGTAGATAATGGTATATGAATGGGTAAGAGATGAAGCTTCCCCGGACAAAAAGATTTTCTAGTATCCTCCCCCCCCCCCCCTGACATTCCACACATCGAGTACTTACCTACAGGGAGACTCGTTGTGAGCTAAGGTCATTTACTTGGTTCATATTTGACACGTGACCTGTATATTGCTAAGATCAGCAATGTCGAAAGTGTCCTGTTAACCTGAATCGCTTTAATTTTTGTAGTTTATTACTGTATAGTTAAATTGACTCCATTCTATATAAAATATGTAAAATTGTAATATATGTATAATAAAATTGCTTGAAACAGTGGACTGTGACGAAATTGTCATATTACTGTAAACTCTAAAGACCTGCATTGTAAGATCAATAAGTCCCTGAAAACGACACATGCGATAAATGCACAGAGGAAAAATTTCAAATGCGCTCTTTTCTGCTGCGATTTTGTTAGTTTTAAAAATACCAGGCTACCAGATAAAATTCAGTTTTTCTCGTTAAAATATGCTCGATCGTCAGCTGTTTCAAAAATTTACTTCCTGCTAAAAATTTTAATCAAGGTGAAATTTTAACAGAATATAAATTCAAGGATACAAACGGAGACTTAATTTAAATCCCAACCTGATATTATCAACTTTGCACCTCCTTTATCCATTCCCAAGAGTAGTCAACATCAAATGTTTCCGTATTATTACAAAATCAGTACATTGTCAAGAAGACAGGTTATGGAAGTAAAACTAATCTCTCAAATTTCCGAAATATATGATAATCAATAAGGGAATTCATATTTTGAACCTCAGACAAATCATGTTAGTTAAGATTTTAGCCGGTCATCCTGATTTTGTATCGAGTTAATCGACTAAAACTCAGGGTAGTATGGAAAGGATAAAGTTGAGTTTATTTTAATCATCATCATCATCATCATCATCATCATCATCATCTCGAACAACCCGGCATCATGACACTAATAGTGGGAGCATGACCCGCCAATTTGCCCTATCTGCCGCCATAAACTTTAGATTTTGACGATCCATTCATGCCAAATTGGCATCCCGCTCCACGGTGTCTCTCTGTGCACCGAGTGCAATACCTTCCCCTTCCTCGCTTGCCAGGCCTCCATTCCAAAAGGCCTTTAGGGAATCCCTCATGACCCATACGACTGATATGGCGTTTATTTTATTGAAGAAATTTAATTATCATAAGAAAAGGGACCATATACAATGGAAAATTTATATTAGTTACAACTGAGAGTGTGAAGCTACTAATTTCATTAATATTTAGCTGGAAATTCATAGGTAGATTGGGTGAGGCCCGGAAGCTTTATATGCCAAGGAATTTTTCTATCTAAGTTAAAAAAAAATTGTTTCAAGTTTTCCCATGGTTTTCTAAATATTGAAAACTGCTAAGATAATAGAAGTCGACACTGCTCTTCTGATAACCCATATGGCTATTCTGGGTTTATTTCTCGCGTAAATACACTGCCATGAAATAACCTTTAAATGCAATAAAACACTTATTAAACTTTGTTATCAAATCTAGAGCACAATAAAAAAGCTAGCCTATTATATGAAACAGTCGTCCGAGTTATTCTTCTGGGTAGCAAATATGCGACCATGTGAATGAAAACTTACTTAGTTATTCATTTTTAGCAGTATTCTTATTGCTTAATATGCTTAACAAGGTGAATAAAACTTGGTCTGTGAACCATTCAAATAAAAGCTATTGAGCAGTACTTCCACGTGGCACTGTTTATTATGCTGTGCAAGGTGTTTCTAACTATTATATATGTTTGTCGATAAAACATTTAGAGTGACCATTCGAATACGATCTTTTGGGCATTAGTATTCATCTGGTACTGTTTAATTGTGACAAACAAGATTCTTTACTGCATTACGAATATCATTCATTCTCCAAAGATAAAGGCATGGGTTGAGTGAAGAAGACAAAAACAAGAGCATCACAGAGACATTACCGGCTGCCGCTATTGCTGAACTTTTACCTAGACTGAGATACACCCCAATAGATATAATAAAAGGCAGAAAACAGAAACAAAACAGAACTAAAATATAAAGGATTGATATTACAGATTTCTTGTACTTTGCCAAGTTTATTGCCGGTTGACCAAAATTCTGATACAGTTCATTGGTTTGTACTTGAAGCTGATGACGACGAATAATTCGGAACACTCTAAAATAAGCAGTTGTGATAGCAAAAAAGCAAACCAAAAGCATTGTTGAGTTCATAATACTAAAATCACGCCCATGGGTTCCATTTATGTCGTATAAAAGTCGACAAACTACCAAGGGAATTGGAAGAAGCAGCAGCACGCAAACTGTTAAATATTTACGACTTGATGTAAGCGAGGATCGTTGAGACATGTGCAGCCATCGTTCAATAGACATGAGCGTTATAAGAAGAATCGTGATCGAAATAAAGTAGGTTGCACTGCCATTAGCAATCGCCTCTATGGTAACATAACGCCACTCGCAAATTACTTCATGGTTGGCCAAGAACATCAAAATTGTGGCAGTGTAGAAAGGCTGAGCGATGAACCCGGTACACAAGTCAGTGAGCGCTAAGCCACTAAGAAGAATATGGAATGGTGTTCTCACAAACGTCCTCTTCCAAATCGCCGCCAAAATCAACGCATTTCCCGTCACTGCCACCGGTGACAAAATAGCCATGGCGATAGAAGTTGAAAACGCACTCGCTTCGTAAGAGTAAGATTCGTAAATATTATTGTCATCTTCAGAGGTACAGGGAGTGGGAAAACTTTGACGAGGAGTGGAGGTTGTGTTATTAAAAACGACCTTCATGAAGCTTCGCTTTTAAATGTCTGCAGTCACATCTACTTTGTAAACGAATTCAAATTGAACCCAGCACAGATGACCACCTTTTGCACTTCAAAAGGCGAATAAGATGTTTGCTTGAAACCTTGCTGGCGTTGGCGTTTTAGGTGTCTGTGGATCGTTTCACCTGCTGCTTTGTATTTAACTACTTCTTCAAATATGTCATTCATTCTTTTAAAATTATATTACATGTATGTTAACTACTTTTTGCGCCTCTGTTCTGCTGCCAGTCTTGGATCTAATAAGACAAAGTTGTCTTACCGATATCAATAATATTGGATTGATTTTGTTTTTGGATAGACGTTTTGCTTCCAGACCTAGCTTAGAACTTTGTGCTAAGTAAATAAGAGTGATAAACTTTAGATATGACTTGCAAATGTACCAGTTTAAAGGTTACGAACGAAACTGTTGCGTTAAAGAAATTAAGGTGGCCCGCGCGTTTTAAAACGGGAAAACGTGAAGCGATTGCTTATATTTTTGAGAATCTGAGAGAATAATGCTTAAATTATATAAAATGATAAATTTTATGGCGATCAAACGCGATTTGTTTAAGTTATGAGCGATTTTCGAAAGCCTTCGTTTTTAATAAAAAGCGATTATTTTTGAAATGCCACGGTGAAGTTTTTTGTAATTACCCCAAAACGCTGCCAAACAGTTGAAGTTTACTCACAACATTTTACAGAAAAATCCACTCCGTAGATTTCCTGAACGAGAGACATCTTTATTTCGCCTTTAAAAACTGTTGTGTTATGCGTCTGACTTGACCGTCGCATAAATGTGATATTTATAATAACCCAGTACCAGCCAGTTTTGAGGCTAATGTCACCTTAATCTTGTGTGTAAAAGTTAAAAAGATCGTGTGTATACATCAAATGTTAGCAGTCAATAAAGATGGATGGTTTTCAGCCGAATGTTTGAAAATATCAAACAAATGACGTTATTTCAAATTGCGAAAAATTTGTCGATTTGTTTTGCATTTTTTTAAGCTGAAGCTAGAACAGGATATTGCAAAGCTTTGTACCGAGTTTCAGCGTATTTCATTCATACGGTTTGAAGAATTTCGGTTGCAAAGTCAGGTACATTTGCTTTCTAAGTTCTAGTCGCTTTGTAAACCCCGCATTTCTAATGAAATTATACTGTTGTTTTCGAAGAGAGGTGTTACTTTCAAATTCCGCATGATCTTCTGCCACTTGGAAGTAACGCAGCTTAAAATCATCGCTAGAAATGCGAGACATTGGCTATTACGCAATCAAATTCGAGCCATCTGGCAGCCGGATTGGGATGCAAACATTTACAGGCGTTTGTATGGAACATGCAGCTAAAAAGCGAATATCTCTTGACGAAGTAAATAAAGTAAAATTGTGCAACTGCAGCATGGTAGGCTATTATACCACGAGGCAAAACATGTATAGATTATAATAAAGTAAATGAATTTCATGTTTACTTGCGAACATTTATGTTCAACCATTCGCCACGCAAAAATTGTAAGGATTTGTGTGACATTTTGCGAAATCGGGAAAAATCATAGTTTATAAACTGGGAATTCCGACGCTGTAGGCATGATGGCAAAAATGTGCAAGTGGATATCGTAAATACATAAGACAAATTAACTTACTTGCACTTGTATAGTCCTCGTAGACTAATTTTCATGTTTACTTGCTCTGGTTGAAAACTGCACATAAACCGATCGCGTGCAATTTCCCCGCCGATCCCTCGATAAAATCCATAAAAAGTGCCGAGTTCAAAATGCGATATCTCGGCCAAATGTGCTCCAAATTCGCTTCAAAACCCATCGTTGGAAAGCTCATCTCTCCCTCTTTTTGTGCTTTTGTGCAATTATTCTGGTCAGTGGACTTTATAGGGGCATGTGCATTGCCTTTTTACCGCTGTTTCAGGCTTTGAATATGAGCCCGCTATAAACCCGAAACAAAGGACAGCAGCCAGCGGTCAGTGCCAATTACGCGGGTTTTTCAATTATTTCTGCGAAAAAAAAATATTCCGAAAGTACAATGTCTGACAATCTGTCGTGGAAAGAAAAAAAAAAAAAAGGAAGAAGAAAGAGGAAAAAAAAAAAAAACGCCGCCATTTTCTTTTGGAAGATTACCGCTGATATGCGCCCGCTCTAAAAATGTCCCAGATTTCTGGGCATGAGTTACTATCTTCTGCCATTAGGGAATACATTTGCAGGAACGGTAATCGTCATTTTTGTAGTAACTATTTTAAGCTGCGTGAAGCTTCGTTACGAAGTTCGCAATTTGATTGACAACTACGTAAAGAAAATCCCAAGTTCGCGGCGAACTTCGGAAGTTTCAAACAATCTTCGCAAACCGCTTGTCAAAAGTTTTGTGAAACGCTCTGTAATTTTAATTTGTACTTTACGATGAAAGGGAACTGTTTCCAACAAACTACTACGAGACCTTTACTTTGCCATTCGCTGGGGACTCTTGTAAAAGCCCGAAGGGACTCCCTTATCCCCCAACATATTGATGTAAATTGATGAATGAGTTATATACATTTAATCCTTCCTTCCTTCCTTCCTTCCTTAACGTTTCCCAAAAATTTTCACTGCGTGTTTTACAGCCTTTGAGTGCGGTAGAGTTTACCAAATTTCGATGATTGCTTTCATTTTACCTAAACGCTCAACTAACTGTTTTGTGACTTGTAATTTATATCTTTGCCCGTTTTTAACTGATTTTAAGTTTTGTAGCATGTTCCGATCTTTTCTTTAGGAACGTTCCTCTAATATAATTTGTTCCTCATATTTGTGTTCCTGTTAACCTTAAGAGGACCAGCTTTTTATAAAGTTAGGAACAAAACGTTCACCCTAAGATAAAACAGGAACATTTCGTTCCGAGTTCCCAACTGTTGATGGAACATATTGTTCCCAAATTGATAATTTAGGACTGCTTTGTTCCGAGTTCCTATCTGTAAATGGGACGCGTTGTTCCCAAATTGATAATTTAGGACCGTTTTCTTCCGAGTTCCTATCTGTAAATGGGACGCGTTGTTCCCAAATTGATAATTTAGGACCGTTTTGTTCCGAGTTCTTAACTGTGAATGGAACGATTTGTTCCCAAATTGATAATTTAGGACCGTTTTGTTCCGAGTTCTTAACTGTGAATGGAACGATTTGTTCCCAAATTGATAATTTAAGACCGTTTTGTTCCGAGTTCCTGTTTGTAAATGGAACGTATTGTTCCTAAACTGCTCATTTAGGAACAAATTCAGGACTCTTTGGTTCCGAATTCCTTGCGCTTACTTGACCATTTTGTTCCTAAATTATATTGTCCATTGAAATGAAGAAAAACAATGGGGCGCGCATAGACCTGCTTGGGCAAGCTGAGCACAATCTTGGGTGTCATGAATTTTGCACAATAGTAATGAGGGCAGGCAAGAAGAGGCACGCCTTGCCAAGTTTAAACACGAATGAAGTTCCTTAAGGTGTAATCGGTGCGTCGTATTTTTTTGGAAAAGAAATTCAGTTCTAGGAGATTGTGTTGACCATTTTACCTTGATGATAAAATGAGCAAGAAGTGTAAAATCAATTGGTCAAATATCGATGGAGCATCGCCCAAACCAAAACGGCTTCACCTGGAAAAGAATGAAACCGACCGATTGTATCATTGCCCAATACAAGTGTGTGACCATGATGGCTTTCAAAGTCAGAGAGGGTGCAGAAAACATATGAATACCAAGCACAGTTGGTTCTTTTACTTTGACGAGAAACCTGATCTGGGAATACTCGCTGCATACGAAAGAGAAGGCGCCAGTGATGTTAAATCGAGTGAAATCACAGTACAAACTGCCAGAGTTTTGCCTTCATTTTCAGTTTCCAGCAAAATTGGCGAATCGTTTGTGAAGTGGTTGACGGGAAGTGGTGGGGGTTGCAAGAAAGATCGTGTAGCCCAGCAGATAGTCAAGAGGTGTTTCAAATTTCTCAAATTTTGCTGCGAAGATGAAGAGGAATTGAGTTTTGAAGTGCTGGATTTTAGCCTGTGTTCGCATAGTTTGTTGTTCAAGTTTATCGACTACTTGCAAGATGAATGCAAACTCGGACACGGTGGCCGATTGGGCTACATTGATGCGATTTCCGAATTAATCGACTTCAGAAAGATAAATGGCGCATCAGACACAGTTCTTCGAAATTTGTCCTCAACGGAGCTGTACCTCAAACGAGCGCGCAAAACCGTGGCAAAGATGATGAGATTGCAGTGGACACAAGATCTAGACATTGAGACTTTGGATGCTAGAGGGCACTGGGCAACCATGGAAGAACTGTTAGAAGTGGTGACATTTCATTTGCCTCGTTACGAAAACACGGTAAAGACTTGCAAAACTATTCCGGGTCAAGTGAATCCTTTGGACCTAACATTTGCCACGAAATTTGTCGCCGTGTATTTATTCATAAAGGTGAAGGGATCTCGCCCTATGACTTATCAGTACTTGACGGTGGACATGGTTAAAACAGCTAAGGCGAACGGAGGATTCATTGACCAGAAAAAGTTCAAAACGGCCAGCAAGTATGGATTTGACTCATTAATTTTGACTGATGCAAGCATGCGGGTGCTGGAAAGCTACATAAATTTCGTAAGGCCATTACTCAAACCCCAGTGCGACTTCGTACTTGTCACTAGAAACGGAGGCCAGCATAGCAAATTGGGCGACGTCATGAGTAAATTGGTGTTCGATGCAATCGGGAAGTATATTCATCCAACGCGCTATCGTCAAATTGTCGAAACGCAAAGCCTCAATCTACTCACAAGCACGGAGCAACAAATTTTGTCAGAAGACCAAAAACACAGTTCTGCCGTTGCAAAAGTTCACTATCAAAAGCAGAGATCGCGCGAAGTTGCTGTGAAAGCTCACGAGTGTCTGCAAAAGCTACAAGGAACGAAAGGCCCAGATTTGGATAAGGAAGTGCACACGAGGTTTAGCGCTACAACTTCAACAATTTCAGAATCTGTCGGAACAACAGAATCAATGAGCGCCTCTCCTGAAAGGGACTCCCCTCCCAAAAAACAATTGCAAATTCAACGAAATCATCGCCGGGTGTTGAAATTCACGGAAGAAGAGGACAATTTTCTCAAGAAAGGTTTAAAAAGATACGGGTTTGGACAGTGGACGGCAATTTTGAGAGATCCCGATTTCAAATTTCAAGACGGAAGAACGGCGGACTCGCTTAAGAAAAGGGCTGGAATGAAAATGCCACTAGCTTAATTAACAACACAACATGACTGCTATGACATTTATTTCAGATAATTATACACCGTGTACATGCACTTGAGCGAGTTTCGATGTGAAAACTTATCTTAAATTGCAATAAAGATAACTTGGCTACGACGCCATCGCCTGTCGGGGATTATCCGAGTGATGGGTGCAAACAGGGATGTTTTTCCGCTGTTCGGATCGCCAATCAAGCACAGTACTTTCTCTTTGTGCTGCTTGATTCCACAGTTTAGCAACCTGATGTAGTACTCGCAGAAGTATTTCATTTCTGACTCGGATAGGCTGTTTTGAAGAATTTGTTTGAAATAAACTGGATCTGGTGTTTTGTCGTGCTTGTAATCAACAAAGGCTCTGGGCGTTTCTTTGCCGACGTCTGCGTCTTTTATGGCGTTTACAACGAACCTTCTCTTGCTCACTGAAAAGCAATACCCATCTGAGACCTCAATCAGATCGAAGTTGATTTTGAGTTGATTTGAAAACTCACTCTGTGGATCGCCAAGTATGCTATCTAGCTTGTTAAGATGCTTTATAACGATCTCCTTGAAGTGATCGCTGTTGCCGAGGAGCGACAAAAACTTCTTTACAGTGCAGCAATGTTGATATGTGTACTTTGAAGAGCCAACTTTTTTGTACACTTCTCCCTTGTACAGCGCGTAGCCAAGCTTTTTCATTGCCCTTTCGACGTCATTTATAGCGACCACTATCGGCGACGCCAACGCTTGAGTGCAGGTTTGGTCGACGGACGACACACTACAATCTCCGATTGGTTTGGTATTTTTGTGACGAGGAACATTATCTTATGATCAAGGCTCTCGCGACACAAAAGAAGCGCTTGTAGGCATGTGCTAACATTTAAGAAATCTGTCATTGCCCTGTGCCCATACCCGAGAAAGTTGTGGAAAACTTGATTTGCCAAAATAAAAATATATATATGCCATAGTCAAGCCATTGCTATTCTTCGTGAAACAACTGTAAGTGCTATCTCCGCTGTGCCCGCATAATCCGTTATACTCAAAAACGTGTGCAGTCTCCACCATCCATAGTATTAAAATGCAACGGGGATATTGGCGACACCGGGGACAGAACTTACAGGACATATTAGAGCAATATATGAATATAGATGAAATCGACCGCGTTATTATTCCTCTTGGTACAACTGTAAGTGTTGTTTCCACTTTCCACTGGCGAACATATTTTTACCACGACGGGGACAACGGAGACACCGGAGACAGGACTTACAGTTTATCAGATATGAATTATATTAGTAATATAGATAATGTATTAATATATTTATCTTTTATCTCTTACATACTGTAAGTATATACTTACAGTACATAAGATAAAAATATATAAATATATTATCGATATTAATATAATTCATATTTTATTTACTGTAAGTATTTACTTACAGTTAATAAGATATGATTTATTTAAATATGTAATAAATATATTTATATAAATGCATATCTGATAAACTGTAAGTCCTGTCTCCGGTGTCTCCGTTGTCCCCGTCGTGGTAAAAATATGTTCGCCAGTGGAAAGTGGAAACAACACTTACAGTTGTACCAAGAGGAATAATAACGCGGTCGATTTCATCTATATTCATATATTGCTCTAATATGTCCTGTAAGTTCTGTCCCCGGTGTCGCCAATATCCCCGTTGCATTTTAATACTATGGATGGTGGAGACTGCACACGTTTCTGAGTATAACGGATTATGCGGGCACAGCGGAAATAGTACTTACAGTTTTAACATGAGGAATAGCAACCATGTTGAATATTTCATTAAAGTAAACGGAACCACGAAACTAAAGAAACGATCCGTCCGTCCTTCCGTCCTTCCTTCCTTCCTTCCTTCCTTCCTTCCTTCCTTCCTTCCTTCCTTTTTTTTTTTTTTTTTTTTTTTTAATTTTTTTTTTTTAATTTTTACTTTTCAGCACAATACACTTGACAATACACGAAAAAAAAAATACAAAAGATAAATGAATAAAAAATACAGAGGTAACAATGCGATACACGTAACTATTGTAACTAAATTGTTAACTAAATTATTGTTAGTAAAGGCTTCCATAAGTTCAAAAAATTTTCTTTTTGTCCTTTCGCATGTGCGATTGATCTTTGAATAAACATTTTTTCTTTTACTAACTCAAGAAAGAGAAGGAGATTAGGTAATTTGTGATCATATTTTTGTAGAAAGACATGTCTTTTGCTAAGTAGAATATAATAATTAAAGATATAGGAGCCAGAACTTCCGGGATTATAGCCGTACATTATTCCTAATTCATCAAAATTGTAATTGTCTTTATTTTGACTATTCCACCGGAATAAGACTGAATTCCAAAAGTCGCGTATACGGGAGCAGTTAACTAGCATGTGCGACAGTGTTTCTAATTCGTTACAAAATTCGCAAAGGGGAGAATCCGATATATTCATTTTATATAGGAGGTTTCTGCACGGTAAAATATTATGAATTATCTTAAACTGAAATATACTTAGTTTCGTTTCCCGTGTTATTCTAAATGGTAGTTTATAAATTGCGCTGATCTTCATCTCTTCTACACCTAACCTTTGTAGCCTAGAACTAGCTAAAGGTTCTTTAAATTTCTTTTGAATAAGAATATTCCGAGCTCTTTTACTGGTGAGTATTTGACCAGGAGGAAAAGTCAATTTTCCTTCTTGTCGATTCCCACCATTAGTAGATTGTAATTCACGCTTCCACCCTAATGGTATTGCTGCTATTAAACCCCAGAGGTTGGTAAATGGCGTAGCAAGGCCAAATTTTCTAAGAAAATTGCCATATGAGAGGAATTTGCCGTCTTCTTCTAATAAATCTTTGATTCTGAGAATTCCAGCAACGTGCCAGTTTTCCCAGTATACAGATTTGCCTGCTATGGTTATGTATTTATTATTCCAAATAATGGCTTCCTTAATGTCATGTTTATCTAGAGGGGCGGATTTAACATCATGAACTTCTGCCCATGTTTTTAAGATGTCAATGTAGAAAGGTGGCATATTTTTTAGTTCTAAAAGACTTAGATCATAGCTACAGTCGAAAATGAGAGGGCCTCCAACATTTTTCAGATACCAGGACGGAATTATCATCCAATCCTCATTTGCACCATCTTGCATTCTTTTTACCCAGGCACATAGTAATGATTTTGTGATTATTTCATATTCTGGCAAATCTAAACCTCCTTTTTCTTTTGCTCCGATAAGCGTGTCTCTTTTTATTTTCGGTTTCTTGCCGTTCCAAACGAAGTCTGCTATCAATTTGTTAACGGCGTCAATAACATAAGGTGGGGTGTGAAGACAAGCGCTAGAAGAAATGAGTTTGGATAAACCTAACGTTTTAGCTATTGTTATTTTTCCATACAGGGATAAATCCCTTTGTGACCATAAATTAAATAACTTTTTAACTTTGATTAGCTTGTTTGCAAAATTTGCTTGGTCGCACAAATTAAACTTGTATGAGAAAGCGGTTCCTAAAGCTACTATTGGCCTTTGTGGCCACAAAAACTCGAATGGCGTATCTTTATTTTGCGCGTTCTTCCCCAACCATAAAGCTTCTGTTTTAGAAGAATTGAGTTTAAGTCCACTGCATTCCTCAAACAAGTTAAGCACCTCGAGCAGCTTCTCAAGGGAAGCCTCGTCTTTACAGAAGGCGGTTGTGTCATCAGCATACTGTGATAATTTGATTTCTTTGTTAGCGACTAGGATCCCTCTTATATCAGAGCGAGACCTTATCGCGCAAGATAATGCTTCACCAGCCAGTATGAAAAGGAGACCGGATAACGGACAGCCTTGCCTAACTCCTCTCTTGAGTGTGAAGGGTCTGGAAGCGTAGCCATTATTTATCGTACAGCTGGAGATATTGCTGTAAAGTGTTCTAATCCACATCTTAAAATCGAGTCCGAAATTAAAGGCATCTAAGGCTTTGTCTAGATACACCCACTCTAAGCTGTCGAAAGCCTTTTCGAAATCTATGAACAAAGCGATACCTTCTAAATTTTGATCTGCCGTGTAATGGAGAATGTCCGATATGAGCCGAATATTTTCCCCAATGAATCTGCCTGGTAAATATCCAGTTTGTGCATTATTAATAATATTTGGCAGGACCTTTTTTAAACGCATTGCTAAGGCTTTTGTGGCGATCTTGTAATCAGTGTTGAGAAGCGATATGGGTCTCCAGTTTTTTAGGTACGAAAGATTTTTATCTTTCTTTGGAATTAGGCGAATAATTCCTTGTCTCTGTGATATGGATAACTCGCCTTTTCGAAATGCGTAATTAAAGCTATCTACCATAATTTTTCCCAACGTGCTCCAAAAAAAGTGTAAAATTCTGCTGTCAGACCGTCTGTACCAGGTGTTTTGTTTTTATGGAAACTTTTTAAAGCATTTTTACATTCGTTTTCTGTTAATAAACCCTCACACAATTCTTTTTGGTGATCGTCTAGCGTTTTAATACTCTCGTTCTCAAAAAATAAGTTGAATTTGGGATCCTCGACTTGTGGATTTTGTGACGAGTACAAATTTTCATAATAACGTCTTTGCTCCTCGAGGATTTCTTCCGGGTCGGTTATAGTGGATTCGTCATCTTTGGTCAAACTGGTGATACATTTATTTTCATAGTTTCTCTTCTCAAGATTGAGAAAATATTTGGAACTTCGTTCTCCAAACTCGTGCCAACGCGCTTTTGAGCGAATACATGCTCCTCGAGTGCGGTCGAAAGATAATTTATCTAATTTATTCTTGATGTTATCGTACTCCTTGATTGCTTCCGGCGTTGTGCGATTCCCGCTTGTTTTTTGTAATCGTTGGGCTTCTTGCGAAAGATTTTTCTCGTAATTTTTCTGCTTTTTGGCCTTTTGTTTTGAATAGTATGTTGTGAACATCCTAATTTCCATTTTTATCATTTCCCATAAAAGGCCTTTGTCTTCGACGTGTTTGTATTTTTTAATAAACAATGGGATGTTTTCGGATAATTTATCTGTATATTCATTGTCTTCCAGAAGTAAATTGTTAAGTTTCCAGAAACCCGGTCCCCTTGGGTGTTGTAGTCGAGTTTGAATATCCATTGTAACTAAAGAGTGGTCGCAGTGTGGTGCGTATTTTATCTCGCAACTCTGCACGAGGGATTTTTGCATAAAATCTTTTGTAATCAACCATAAGTCTAGTCTGCATCTTATTTTCAAATCTCGAGTTCGCCAAGTGAATTCTTTTCCTTCCTTCCTTCCTTCCTTCCTTCCTTCCTTCCTTCCACGTTCCTTCCTTCCTTCCTTCCTTCCTTCCTTCCTTAAATTACCTGCAAAAAATATTTTAAAATCGATTTAGGCGTAGGCATGCATAGTGCACTTACATCGACGATTTTTGACATATTTTAGCTGTCCTTACTGAACAACTCTTTGACTCCACTACGAATATCTTTCATTCTCCAAACGTAAAGACCTGGATTGAGTGACGAAGACAAAAATAACAGCAACAATGCCAACATATTGACGGTATATAGTTCTGGATTATAGCCTACAACAAGGGCTACTCCAGCAGAGACAATGAAAGGTAGAAAACAGAGAGTAAATAACAAAAGAATATATAACATTGAAGCCACAGATTTCTTGTATTTCGCGAGGTCTATTGTTTGTCGACCAAAATTCTGAGATGTTTCGTTTGACTGCACTTGCTGTTGGTGATGACGAATAATACGGTAAACTTTGAAATAGGCGAATGACGTAACAAGATAAGAAGAAAGCATTAGCGTAACTATTGCAGTGTTCCACCACCCATGTACATAATGATCATTTGTAGAGGCTAAAGCGCGAAAAACAACAAGAGGAACAGGAAGGAGCATCAGTATTGTAACAGTAAAACATCCACGACGCGATGTAACCGAGGATCGTCGAGACATGTGCAGCCATCGTTCAATGGACATAAGTGTTATAAGAAGAATCGTTATGGCAACAGAATATGTGGCACTCGCTTCGCCAATTACTCGCAATGTCATAACGAGTACTGGCTTTTCCCTGGCAATCTTGGGGTTTGCTGAGTACAGAAAGGCGTTTGCAGCAGCGAAAGGCTGGGCGATGAGTCCTGTACACAAATCAGTGAACGCTAATCCACTCAGAAGAATATGGAATGGTGTTCTCACGAACGTCTTCTTCCAAATTGCCGCCAAAATCATCGCATTTCCCGCCACTGCCACGGGTGATAGAACAGCAATGATGGTGCAAATCGACAAAGTAAACGCACATAAGAAAAAATGGCATTTTCTTCCTTCAACATCTATGCTACAGGCGGTGTAATAATTTTTTGGCTGGGAGCAAGTCGTCAAATTCTCCATGGCTTCAGCTGGTTTCATTCTAAGGCTTTCGAAAAAACTCCGTCTCTTGGGTTGATTTCAATTAAAAGAAGCCTCAGTAGTTCAACCTTAGGGATGTAATGATCAAATACAAGCAGAGCTGTGTTCTATTGTTCTGCTTTTTTGATTGATATATTTTATCATATCATATTACTGCTGCAACAAAGAGGCCCCATCCCCATTTCTGATTATTGCAGATAATGAGAACTTCCGTTGTTTTAAAATAATTTTAATGAATTTTCATCCATTTGCTTTACAGTGCGAATACTCGAACCGGGACAGTTGGAACAAAGTTAACCAATCACAACGTTAATTGAGAACAAAGGATGTCGACCTTTTTCGTTAACAGACCAATGACGTTCAAGAACGCAAACAATAGATTTACAGAAAAAATTGAAAACTCAACAACGTTGCAAATAGTTGCGGACCTCTCAGGAAACTCGCCTTGTTTTTGATTGGTTAGTTTCGATCCTTAATTTTCAAGAGGTCGTAGATAGAGATCGTAGATAGATAGAGTTCTACAAGATGTACATGTTACAATATCATCTTCGCGAAAAGTTTACAAATCAAACTACGAACCGTGAATTTTCTCTTCACGGCCAGGAGTTGTGAATTGAATATTCCACACTGTGTTCGCTCTTGTTTGAAAAATTTTCACTCCGGGAATAAAATGAAGACTGTGAAATCAAAATCACGCCGTAATTATTTTCATTTCGCTCTAGCTTTGCTTCGCCAGTCTGTTGCCTTGAAATCAATGCGAGTCACTTCCTCGCCAATGTTAACAAATTGCTTTTACACCTTCATATGACTTTGAAATTCACGAAAACAGAATACTTATATCGTCGGTCAATGCCGTATAACTGTTTACATTTTTTGACACGATTTGAGGCCACGTGAAATGTAAACATCAGGTCGAATGTTGTTTTCGCTTGTTTGTTCACGACTCATTTTCTGTCGGTTATCTACTGTTACAACTTTGTAAACTCACGGTTTTCGTGAAAGAGGAATTTGTTCCGTTTCTTCAATTAGTCTTCAATCTTTTTGTGGTTTTAAAAAATTACCACAGGCTAAAGTCACTGAAACTTTTATGGGAGAAAATTCATTTCAAGCGGCGAAAGCAAAATTGCCATTAATAAAATATGCAAGGTCAGTTGTCGCTGTGGCGGCATCCCAAATCTTTCTTGCCTTGTCTTTCGTCAGAAACAAAAATTAATCACAACAAACACGAGTATGTAACTTAGAAGAGTGAAAACAACTGACTTTTCAAACATGAAATCTAGAACGTTTCTATTCACTTTCTGCTCACATGCGACACAAGACACTGCATACGACGGAATAGGCACTTGAGACGTCCTTTGAAACAATTCCATCCCGTTTCGCGTCTTCGCGCTTGTCGTGAATAAAAGCGTCCTTCGTTATTCTTTACTGTGCTATCACCAACGAAGAGCAATACAATTTTATCAGAAAATTTCTTTTGAAGAATTTTTCAGCCTGTGAAGGCCAACTTTTGATTACGGTTTTACGAGCGCTACTGAAAATTCGGTGCAGTCAGTGAAAATTTAGGATCGAAACTATCCAATCAAATACAAGGCAAGTTTCCTGAGAGGTTCGCAACTGTTTCAAACGTTGTTGTCTGTTTAAATTTTGTTGCAAATCTATTGTTTGCGTTCTTGGAGGTTATTGGTCCATTTCTAAAAAAGGTCGCTATCCTTTGTTCTCAATTAGCGTTGTGATTGGTTAACTTTGTTCCAACTGTCCCGGTTCGAGTATTCGCACTGTAAAGTACAACAATCTTTTTAGCAGTGTTGTTTATAACTTTTCCCCACGCCCGAACTATATACTCTAAGCTATCTACAAATGATTAGCACCACAAACTGAATATATATTATTTTAAAGGGACCATTATGACAGCATAGCTTAAAGGATTTTTCGAAAGTAATTTCAAAAAAATGATAATATGATAGTAAATTTTTTAATTAATTTTCACATATTTTGATTTCAAAAACAATTCTTAATTCATTTTCTAAAATAGGCAAGTAAAATAAGGACATTTTATTTGTTCACCAGATTATACGTCTTCAGCCTAAGCTAAACATCGTTTTTAAAAACGATTTTAATTAAGAAACAAGAACAAAATATTCCTCACTGTATTTACGCCAACAACAAAGAGTGATCGAAAGCATGTGGAAAATTACTTTCATTAAATTAAAATAAACTGATTCCTATGAATAGTCATTTATTACACTGCTAAAAAGGCTTTTGTACAAAGCAATGGGAAAGAAATTCATTAAAATCGTTTTGAGAAAAGCAAAGCTCTGACTGTCAACATAGCAAATAGGAAATGACCTTAGGTCCTTTTGGTCAGTTGTCAAGTAATTTATTTAATATTGCCGTTATTTTGAAGCTATTCAACATATGTTTTGTTAGTTTTGAACCATAATTTATCTTCAAGTCGAACCTTCCTTAAAAATTAATAACTCACACTGGAAAATATTTATTTTTTGACATAGCAAATGAGATCAACTTAATAAAAAAAGTTCCCTTCCGTGCAATACTAGCTATGGATTACTATCTGCATGTAGATAGCACTGATAAGATATCAGAAATGAATTCGAGGTCATCGTTCTTGCACTAATATAAACATTTTTTGGACCAATCAAAAATTCACTCAAATAATAAAGAAGATCATTCGAAATATTAGTGGAGAATCCTTCTTTGCTTGCTCGCTTGCTCATATCGCCGACATCGTTCTGAAAAAGCAGTTAATATGTGCAATAATACCACTTGTTTGCCTTATTTTCGTTCTATCGAATTCAACTTTTGCAACATCAACGGTGTTCCACGAAATCATAGTACTGCTGTTACAGCAGCGACACTCTTAATTTCTATTATGATCGCCATAACGTCACCGCTAGCAGTGGCGGGAAAGGCTACGATTTTGGCGGTAATTTGGAGAAACCCGTCTCTCAGAACTCCTTCATACATTTTACTCTGCGGATTGGTGCTAACCGATCTTTGCACAGGACTCATAACTCAGCCTTTTTATGTTGCAGTCTACTGTATCTGTTTGGATGCAGAAAGCCATGGTTTATCTTTTCTTAAGACCGCAGTAGCTATTACCATTAGTAGTGGGAACTGCTTCGGGTTTATCACATTGTTAGCAAAAACGCTATATCGATTGAAAGATGGCTGCACATGCATGGCTCGTCGATCCTTAATCAAAAGACGTCGAGCTGGATTACTGGTTGTTGTTCTAATGCTCCTTCCCTTACCACTCGCCTTGTTTCGATTGTTAGACGCCCACAAAGCGAGTCATGAACATGGACCGAATATCGGAGTTTTTATATATTTCCTGATTTGCCTTATCACTACAACATTTGCTTATTACAAAGTTTTCCATATCATCCGTGAACATCAACAGCAGGTCCAGGCAAGTGAAGAGACTGGTCATAGTGGCCAACCAGCAATAGACCTGGCAAAATACAAAAGATCCGTCTTTACGATCCTATATATCTTAGCTTTATTTTACATCTGTTACTTGCCGGCTTCTGTTATAGTTGGGCTGTTTGTGTATTTAGATGATTACGCTGGTTTATATTGGCCTTTTCAGTTGACGATGATGCTGTTGTTCTTGTCTTCATCGCTTAACCCTTTCCTTCACGTTTGGAGAATGAACTATATTCGTGCTGGTGTTAAACAATTTTTAAGAAAAGTACTCTGTAGGAAAAGTGATATAGAAGTGCTAGTTAGGCTTTGAGTCTAGTGCGCAAGTGCATTAGCCTCAGAAAGCAGTCATTTTCTCAGTTATCAGAAAATTTTGTAGATGTCAGATCTAAGATCTCACCTATCAGTTAAAATGAACGAGTTATTTCTTAGCTCTCGATTCTGTTTCATGTTTTCATGTTTCCAGCTTTGCCAACTTCCATTTCATAACTTATTATTTGCGAAATAGCGTGTATTTCGTTTGTGAACATGATGATTTAACTTGGCACCTAAAAGCCCTTTTTAGGAGAACACAATAATCTCTTTTGTGCGTTTTTCTAACCTGAAATCACAATTTCATATTTTGTTGCTCAAGTTCCGTGTAAGATGTATGTAAAAGCGAAAGTCCTGTCTTAATCGCTCAATCATAATTCGCCCAGGGTCCCATACAGGGCCGGTTTAGAGGGTTATTTTAGAACTATTTGATGAAGGAGTTTGAGTCAAATTAATTTTTCCTTTTACGAAATAATAATAATTTTGCCTGTGAGCAAATCAGTGAAATAGTAGAGTGGATAAGTGCACTTTATCTTTGGTATTCTAATGAAGACAAAGTTTTTCACTCGTAATGCTAGCTTGAATTCTTCGATTTCTCGTATCGTGAGTTTGGGCTGCCCATGATTTGTCTTGTTTCAGGAGGTAAGGTGTATTCAATGAAAATATGAAAATTTCTAAGCCATTCTATAGAAAGTCATACCCTAGCCACTAGAAGCCGAAAACGATAAACGGATGTTTATAGTGTAACAAAGTTTTTTTGAAACTAAAAATGTATGCCTTTCACACTGAGCCGGCTGTGCCCCATCCGTAACGCTGAAAAAGGGAATTATGAATTAGAGAAAATATCATTTGTTTTTACGAAATAAAAGCAATTTGCTCGATCTATCGCCCCGCATTAGCGAAAGTTGTAGATATTCATTTATTGATTTACATATTTATTAATTTGATTTCAGAGAGAGGGTGAATTACTTGCTCGCTATCCTTTCCTCGTACTTTGGGCCATATGAAAATTCCCCTCAGGCCGCTTATGCAATAGATGCATTTTCCATCTTCCCAGTTGTTTCAGGCATTCACCGCTGACATCAATAAATTTTAAAATTCAACATGGTGGGGTGCTTGTATTTCTTGCCCTCAGCTGATTTTATTAGATAATCTTGCCACAGATATAACCGACCTTTAGTCTATTTATTTACATGTGTTTGTATATATGATTACTGCCCGGTTCCCTATCCCCCATGGTTGTTGAGTGATCAACAGTTTGATTATTTGAGTATTAATGGAGATTGATGATGTTGTTGTGTACCGACTCTCATTGAAATTGCAAACAAGGATATGTTTTGGTTAATCTTTATTTCAATTCAGAGGCTTAGTCAATTGTTGAATTATTTCTATGACAGAAGCAGGGAGTTTCACTCCTTAGCCTCTATTAATTTAATTATCTTTAATAGCCTCTAGTTCTAATTTTCTTTTATAGCCTCTAGCCATAAGGGTCACATTTTTGACACCTCTCTCCGTGGCACCTCCATGTACAAACACAACGCAAAATTCTGGTCCGGTCATGTGAGTTCCAAAAAGCGAAACAAGTCCCCCCGCTAGCACAGGCTTTTTTGCTTGCTTGCCATGCGTCACACTCTAGGGAATTAAACAAAAAATGTTAAACTGATTTAACATTTTGAAATTTGAAAAGTTTACAATAAATACTTGTCCGCCTTATAAACCGTGCGCGTGTCCCATATTAGTGAATAAAGGCGTAAGGTCTCGTGGTATGAAATTAACAGAGCAAAATTCTTACAAAATAATGAAGTAAGACTGATATAAAAACGGGTAGGTACCTGTTAACATCCACCCGCTCCAATCCAGAAAAACCGACAAAGGGCCCTGTCCTGAACAGTTTTATGATAATACTGACTACTTTCATATGTTAACCCTCGGAGTACATGCAAATTCATAGCCCACTATGGTACAAAAGAGGAGAGTTGAGTGGGTTGATGTAATTTCTCTCTAATGCTGTCGTGCTATCAATGCACCACGAAATTACTTTGCACTCAGTAGAAAACGCTTGGCTAACTCAACAAGAGGACTTATTTTTTTGTTAGCTATGACGTCATATGATGTCACACGTCATTAGAGGGGCCATCTTAGACCCGCCATCTTGGATTTAACTATTTTATAGAAAGTCAGATAAATAACGGAAATTGATACAAAATCAAACCAAAATGCTAATGACATGTTAAATTATACGAAAAGTACTTTTTTTTTAAAATAATCTACGAAAATTTAAGAATTGTGTGAAAAATGAAATTTTTGACCAAACTGATGGATGTTCTTACTCGGTGCTTTAATTTGGTTTGATCGCATGCGAACAAAGTTGTCCAAACTACATAATTTTTAAAGTTCACAATGTCCCCAGTTATTTGAAGGTTTTACCTTCGGCTATACATCTCACGACACTTCAATACAATTATTTATTGATTGCTTGAGCTATAAACGATACGATAGAATGAATCAACCTTACTTGTTTAACTAGGTATTACACACACTCGATTTACAAGGATTGGAGGAGAGCGAAAATACTTTTTCTTAATCGCAAAAACGCGTTAAAAGCGTGCTGAAGGAGCATTTCCCACCGGTGTGCTGACCTAAATCACTCTGACATACTTTTTAAATCATTATTATAACATTCTGCGGGAGCAAGTTATAACGCAACAAGATTTTTAGGATAAATATATTTTGCTTACTTTTGCGATAGAGCTGGCTGCCAAACGGCGGAGCACCTCTACCTTCAACAGCTGATATACGAAGAACATAACAAGAGACAAGATAAAATTAGTAAAAACAAAGATAATAAGATTTCAAAGATAAATATGTATGTACGTAATTGCGCTTTATTGCGTTCTTGGTTTACATTAAATCGCTGAACTAAGTCAAGGTAACGGTTAATAAGGTCGGTACACACAAGGCAACACTTTCATGCGACTAGTCCCCGCCACAGGTCCCTGGGATTTTTTAAAAAATAAAAAAGACAGCACGTTTTATTTGAAGGAAAATCCTCGCTGCCGACGTACTTTAATCACTGTCCTTGAATCTTTTATGCTAACTACGAACCAAATTGTTCCTTTAGGTTTCCTGACAGGGTGCAAAGGGCTGGTCCATGGACCTGGCTCCCTGTTATGTATACGCCCCCCCCCCCCCCGCCCCAACCACCTTCAACCCCCAAAAAACTGACGTGTGTAGGAGGAATATTGCATATTGCATGGCCTTAGTGGCAATGCGATAAAAATTGACTAATTACTTCTAAGAGACTTCCGCGAAGATCAAAAACGTTCAATGAACAGTAAAAATCTTGCTTTGGTACATCTTCACGTTTTGTTATTATTTATTGTTTTTTGCAAAATAAACTTACTACTTGCTGAAAATATGAAAACTTTGATAAGTGCCCAGCCTCGAATAACGCCGAAATCGAATAAGCGCCCACTCTCAAGGTCAAAAAATGTATTAAGTGCCAATTACAAGGGCGCTTAATCTAATAAACACGGTAAAACAGTATTATGATGAATGAACTATTTTCAGCAGTCTTCCTGTTGGTATACAACATATGGGGTCGAATAAACTAGGCGCATTACTATCCGATGCTAGTGTCTTTAGTCTTTTCGTCTTCTTTGCATTTTGTAACATTTCTCCGAGCGAAATACGACTGTCTCATTGTCATTGATCTTATATGCTTACTACGAGCCAATGAAAATGCCCCATTTAAAAGTCATGAAAGGATGCATATAGTTGGTCCTGATTATACGCGGTTAGTCAAAGGAAACAAATTTATTTCCTTCATTTTGGGCTAATTAGTAGCCATTATCTTAGGTGGATAAGAAACCTGATGTAGTTTGTTTATTCCCTTCACGAGTTCTTTATTTTCAGAAAAATAAAAAAAATGCGGTTTTTGCCTCGACCAAATTGACCAGATTTAAAGCCAAAATCATATCAGGGGCTTATAATCGCAATATTTTATTTATTTCATTATAACAGGGCTTGGGGTTTATAAGCGGGGAAAGTGGTTATAACCGGCATTTTACGATTGTTTGTCAACAAGAAGTCAAATCGAAGCTAAAAAGAGATAAAGGACATTTTTGCTGCCGACTACAATTTTACTTGTTTCCTTCCATACACGGATAAGGTGTGCTTGCTAAAAACCAAATTCGTTTTCCAATGAAATTAACCGGTATGAAGGGACGATACTATCTTTAATTATTGCCATAGAATATCAAATGCTTATCAGAAACCAAGTTCGTGCTCGAAAGAAACAGCGTGAAAGCACAAGAGAAATGACATGATGTTTTGACTTCGTTTTGTGGGTAAGTCTAGCCAATCCATCACAGAAACCCTGAACGTTTTATCTGATAAAAAATATTTACACTTAGAATTGGTTACTAAACATTGAATAAAGAAACAAAACAAGGAAAATAGAAGACCAATCCATTATAATCAATTAAATCATTTTATTTTTCAACTTACCCCCAGTGCCAAGCATCAATAGGGCAAAGGACAAGACCACAAGAATCTTCATAGTTCACAAGCTCTTGGACTTCTTTTCGAAACTCTTTCTTAACTGCCAACTGGAACTTCTGGGATAATCGGATTTTGCCGTTTCTTTACCTATTTACGAAAATGGATTAATCTCGCATCAATGATCTGAATAATCCACACTCCGAGTGGATACATCAGATCATATCTAAATCCGGATTTTTAGGATTCATGATCCGTGCGATTCGAAAAAAGTACATTGGCCCAGCGGTCTTTGCTGCGAAAAAACATGTTCGCTCTTTGTAAACACTGCCAAAACGGTAAGTTTTCAGGCGCGTATTTCGATCAAAATACAAAAATAATTCACGATAAAAGGAAACGCTAGCTTGATCAGTAGGAAGTGTCATTTTAAACTGGATGCAGGTTTTCTAGAACAGCCACTGTGTGCCTACGAAAATTGTATCCTTTTGAAATTGTCACGAGTGAAGTTTGCATTGATCCTTTCTGCAAACATTCTTCGTTCTCAGATGAGTTCTCGCCACATTGTGCTTGAGGCTAAAGAAGAACTACTTCGACGTTTGATTTTTGTGAAAGATTTTGTATGTTGTTAAGATTTTAGCTAGAATACATTAGACGGAAATTAAATTTGTGCTGATATTTTATGTTCTTTCCAGTGTTTACAAGGTTGTCATGGCAAAAAACACATTTTCGGATTCTTTGTTTCTTTGGGAGCAAAGTATCCGTATGATCTTAGATCAGTGATTTTTTATTTTGGATTCTTCCAAAGCAACGCACCTTAAGACTTCAAGGTAAGGATGACGGAGCAGGTTTGTTATTCCTTACTCTTAGAAGATGATTGTTTAAGTTAAGAATGTCTTTGTTGACATTTGAGTTTTAAGAATACAAAACGTGACGATCTAAAAGCACTTAGTAAATAAGAAAAACAGTTAACGTCAATTTAAAAGCTATTTCAAGAGAACACTTTCTTGTGACAGACGAGACGTTTTATCGAAATGTATTTTATGTTGCGCCAACTGTTCGTTTACTATTACAAGCCACACGAGAAAAGGCCATTAATATTGCGTATTTAACAAAACTGCTAGCCGACAATATATATTTTTTTGCTTGCATTAAAAAATAAAACTGCTATTGGCAAATTGGTTTAGTTTAATCTTGACGGAATAGATTCTAGAACAGACTGACTGTCAGGCAATGATAAACCGTGATTGAAGAAAGCTGGATTTTCTTTTTTTAACAAACGATGACGGATTCGTCGCGCATAGCGATTTAACCGAAACGAAATAACCACCTAGTGCACCTGGAGCGTGGGAATGTGCTAAGGCGGATTGAGCACCTGTATCTGCAACTGTTTTTATTAATAACGCTATCTTTAAGCACGCTATCTGTAGGGCCCGGCGCTCTTTAAACAATACCTGCTTTATCATTGTAACTGTACAAGTCTTTATTGGTGCACACTTTGCCTGAAGGTATAGTGTTCCAAAAAGATCGTAGAATGTATAGAGCTCTTTTCTTTATTACATGTCTTACGAGTGGTTTTTGTACGCGTTTAGGCGACTATGGCGACTTTGGAGTTTCAGTTGATGCCCTCTTGCACCACACCGAAACAAATTCTCAAGACGAGGTAACCCGAGAGACAGGGTAATGGCATTGCACACAAACACAAGCGAGTAATGCTTTGGTCTCCTCAGTATCAGATTCCAATAGAAAGAAATTCTAGTATGAAACATCTCCATCTAAACTGAAGATGAACGATGTTACTATCTAATTTATATTTTCTGCCACTCGATTTTCTATCAGTAAAAATACATTTTGCAGCCTTGTTATTTTATTTTACAAAACTAAAGGGAACGGTTTTCAACAAGACTTTTCCTCATATAATAATGTTTGGTATTATGCAGGAAAAAGCGTTCAAATGTATTGCTCAGGTGTTAGAAATGAAAACAAGTTTCAAAACTGACTCACCGCAAAGTGGCTTTCTTGTTGTTTGTCTCGTACGTCTAAGCATTCGTGACTTGTAAGCTCTCTTGTGATCGGTGGCTTTCTGTGTTTTATGCGTAATTAGTAACGATAAGATGCAAAATTGACATCTGCCAAGTGCTTGTTACAACTATCGAGACGTGCTGGCGCCAGGATTTCCAACCGACAGACCATGTACAGTGGCATTCATCTTGGGTTTTTTAATATTTCCGTAAAAATTCGCCTAGTTGAAACCATTTAGAAGCACTTAGTACAAGGAATGTAATCATATATAAGTTTCATGCCGAAGTGCGTTTGAAGAAAATACTTTGCCTAACATATGTAAATTTGTATCAAAATGACTTTTTATGGCGTGCGCCATGGTTTAAGTTTTATCTTGACGGAATAGATGCTTCATCTAATTTTATCCATTCATGTAAAAGACGTTTGTAGAACAGATACTGTTCAAGCAATAATAAACCGCGATTTAAGAAAGCTGAATTTTTTTTCCAAAAAAGATGACGGATTCGTCCCGCATAGCGATTAAACCGAAACGAAATAACCACCGCACCTGAAGCGTCTGAATGTGCTAAGGCGGATTGGGCACCTGTATCTTCAACTGGTTTTATTCATAACACTGTCTTTATCTATCCTTTATCTCTTTTTCTTTAAGGGTCCGGCGCTCTTCAAACAATGCCCGCTTTATCATTGTAACTGTACTCGTCTTTATTGGTGCACACTTTGCCTAAAGGTAAACTGCTCCAAAAAGATCCTAAAATGTATAGAGCTCTCCTCGTTATTGCATGTCTTACAAGTGGTTTTTGTACGCGTTTAAGCGACCATGGCGACTTTGCAGTTTCAGTTGATGCCCTCTTGCACCACATCGAAACAAATTCTCAAGACGAGTTAACCCGAGAAACAAGGTAATGGCATTGCACACAAACACGGTGCATGAAAAATTAACATGCTTTATCTGAGTTGAAACACACAAAAGGATGGAAAACAAAAACAAATTATAAACAGGTAGTTAAGTATATAAATGAGAGAAAGAAAAGTAGTTTAATATAGGTAAAAAAAAAAAAACAAGAACCGATGTTTCAACGTTTAATTATTAGCAACCAAATGAAAATTATCAATAATTTACCACGTATTCATACAAAATAACAGTATTAAAATATCATCAATGAGTTTTACTTTCGTTTAAGCTTTCTTTGAAGGTTAATCGGGCTTTATCCAATAATGAAAGTTCAAAAGAACCCGATTGTATAAAATTGCTACAGAAAACGGTAACAACTTGTCGCTCTTCTCTGGACGTATCTTTTCTAAAGAAAACATCAAGCGGAAAATGCTTTGGTCTCCTCAGTATCAGATTCCAATAGAAAGAAATTCTAGTATGAAACATTTCCATCTAAATTGAAGATGAACAATGTTACTATCGAATTTATATTTTCTGCCGCTCGATTTTTTATCAGTAAAAATACATTTTGCAGCCTTGTTATTTTATTTTACAAAACTAATGGGAACGGTTTTCAACAAGACTTTTCCTCATATACTGATGTTTGGTATTATGCAGGAAAAAGCGTTCAAATGTATTGCTCAGGTGTTAGAAATGGAAACTAGCTTCAAGTGACTCACCGCAAAGTGGCTTTCTTGTTGTTTTTCTCGTACGTCTAAGCCTTTGTGACTTGTAGGCTCTATTGTGATCGGTGGCTTTCTGTGTTTTATGCGTAATTAGTAACGATAAGATGTAAAATTGACATCTGTCAAGTTGGAAAATTTTGCCTAAGTGCTTGTTACAACTATAGAGACGTGCTGGCGCCAGGAGAGCCAACCGACAGACCATGTACAGTTGCATTCATCTTGGGTCGGTTTCTTAATATTTCCGTAAAATTTCGCGTAGTTAAACCATTTAAAAGCACTTAGTACAAGGAGTGTAAACATGTATAAGTCTCATGCTGAAGTGCGTTTGAAGGAAATAATTTGCATAAAATATGTAAATTTGTATCAAAATGATTTTTATATGGCGTGCGCTATGCTTTAAGTATTATCTTGACGGAATAGATGCTTCATCTAATTTCATCCATTCATATAAAACACGTTTGTAGAACAGATACTGTTCAGGCAATGATAAACTGTGATTGAAGAAAGCTGGATTAAAAACAAAGATGACGGATTCGTCCCGCATAGCGATTTAACCGAAACGAAATAACCACCTAGTGCACCTGGAGCGTGGGAATGTGCTAAGGCGGATTGAGCACCTGTATCTGCAGCTGTTTTTATTCATAACGCTATCTTTAAGCACGCTATCTGTAGGGCTCGACGCTCTTCAAACAATGCCCGTTTTATCATTGTAACTGTACTCGTCTTTATTGGTGCACACTTTGCCTGAAGGTAAAGTGCTCCAAAGAAATCGTAGAACGGCATAGAGCTCTTTTCTTTATTACATGTCTTATGAGTGGGTTTTTACGCGTTTAGGCGACTATGGCGAGATTAGAGTTTTCAGTTAACGCCCTGTTGCACCACACCAAAACAAATTCTCAAGACGAGTTAACCCGAGAGACAGAGTAATGGCATTTCACACGAACACGGTGCAAAAAAAAAAATTAACATGCTTTATCTGAGTTATAAAACACAGAAGGGCGAAGAAGCAAAAAACAAAAATGACTCACCGCAATGTGGTTTTCTTGTTGTTTTTCTCGTTCTTCTAAGCCTTCGTGACTTGTAAGCTCTCTTGTGATCGGTGGCTTTCTGTGCTTCATGAGTAATTAGTAACGATAAGATGTAAAATTGACATCTGTCAAGTTGGAAAATTGTGCCTAAGTGCTTGTTACAACTATCGAGACGTGCTGGCGCCAGGAGAGCCAACCGACAGAGCATGTACAGTTGCATTAATCTTGGGTGGGTTTTTTAATAAAATCTCGCCTAGATGAAAGAAAGGCAAATTTTCCTTATCGTGTCAACCTCAACAATAGTATGAATGGCCAGAGGAAAATATAAATACTAACAATCAGTGTTCTTTTTCTAATTTTAAGGCTAATGCTATATGGAAATTAAATTTTGCGCTCAAAGTCAGCAAAATTAAAAAAAAAAACTATGACAAAGACAATAAAGTAGGGATGACGAAACAATTGTTACCTGGGAAGGCAATTGCTTCAGTCATAATGCCTTTGTTGGTATTTGAGTTTCAAGAATACAAACCCTAACCATCTAAAAGCACTTTGTAAATGACCAAAAACATTTAACGTCTTATCTATAACAAAATAAGTTCTAACTAATAATAATAAATTGGTTGTTTAAAGAAAGCACATTTGGGAAACTGTCAAGATGTCGGTCATAATAGAAACCACACTGAATTGGCGGTCACGAGAGATGTTGGTTTTCAGTGAAGTAGAGTCAAAGCTCCAGTATACGGACCGGACACCCAAAGGAAGAAGAAAAAAGTGTCTGTAAATGGAGCAAGCTGCTAACAGGAATGATTGAAATAAACAAATCAATACCAACCCCCTAAACCAACACGAATGAAGCTAACATTAACAGTCTCGCTGATGCAGTTTACAAACGTTTGTTAATGAGTTTGCTATGGAACTCATATTATCTGAGTGCAACATATTAAATACTAGCCGGATTATATTGTCTCAGTAGGGTGGTGAGTTCGCTATGGAACTCATATTATCTGAGTGCACCATATTAACCACGTACCGGATTATTACATCTCACTAAATTAATGAGTTCCCTACGGAACGCACATTCTCTGAGTGTAGCGTATTAACCACGTGACCGATTATTATGTCTTACTAAGGTGGTGAGTTCCCTATGGAATTCATATTATCTGATTGTAGCATATTAACCACGTGCCCGATTATTATGTCTTACTAGGGTGGTGAGTTCCCTATGGAGCTCACATTCTCTGAGTGCAGCACATTAACCACGTGCGCGATTATTATGTCTTACTAGGGTGGTGAGTTCCCTATGGAACTCATATTATCTGAGTGCAGCATATTAACCATGTGCCGGATTATTATATCTTAATAGGGTGGTGAGTTCACTATGTAACTCATATTATCAGAGTGCAGCATATTAACCATGTGCCGGATTATTATGTCTTACTAGGGTGGTGAGTTCCCTATGGAACTCATATTATCTGAGTGTAGCATATTAACCACATGCCCGATTATTATATCTTAATAGGGTGGTGAGTTCACTATGTAATTCATATTATCAGAGTGCAGCATATTATCAGAGTGCAGCTGCGGAACTCGTACAATGATAAAGTAAATAGATTAGTTATACCCACTATTAATTTGTTGAAAGATATTTTTGATTCAAAATATTTAAAGGAGCTATGACAGCTATGACACGATGTTTAATGTATTTTTTTGATGCGCAACATTACTTTCAAATTGAAAAAAACTAAAAACAACCGTTTTCTTAGGAAGAAAAACTTCAGAGAAGTACAAAAAGGAAAATACTGAAACTATGCTCCGATAGTTGCGATTGGGAAGGATAAGGACGGATTAGGAGCAGTGACAAACTTGCCGATAGCCGATACCAATACCCTATACCTAACTATCAGGACTGAAGGGGTTGTTCTAAAACGGAAGTGATGCTGATGGTGGCAAGATAGTCCAGTCTGTAGTTTTTTCGTCCTTTCTCTGAAGAGACTACCAATATGTTTTGCTATCCCCTCTTTTGATAATTATTGCACAGTTTGTAGTTGGGATTTTTAAATGTTATATGTTCACTTAAAATATTTGTTTCCTTTGTTTCAGTGGCATACCTGTAAACTAACTGTCTCGTTGAGATATGAAGCTGAGTGCATGACCACTGTACACAACATTAACAATATTTACATTTTTTCAAGACCAAAAATTGCTCGTTTGTGTTCTGCATAGCAGTGGGCATTTCATCACGGATATCCGCGAATGGCAATGAAAGGTCTTAACTTTGTTCAAATTATTCAAGTTCCATCCGATAAATTACTCTAGTTTTCTCCAATCCCCAGTTGATCGCCATCTCCATGATTCCCACTCGTTGTGATGATCGATCCGATTCATCCTTCTTCTCTCTCATTGACATTCATCAGTTGTCTTTCCACGTAATTCTACGTTGCTTGTTTAAAACGTGCAAAACATGCACAAGTCATATTTTGTACAGAATACTACTCTCGAGCTCTTTACAAGTACGTCACGTTACACAAGTCAGTTAGAGGAGTTTCTATGTATTTTTGCAGGGAAGTTTAGCAATTGCCTCACTTCGTTACAAATATCGTTCATCCTCCAAAGGTAAATTAGAGGGTTGAGCGAAGATGATAGGAAAGAAGACATGATGGCTATGTGGAAAACAACCTGTAAATCTAAAGGATTGTACTTAAACATTGAAAGTCCAACAAATAAGAGGAGGGGCAAAACACTTAGAAAAAGCAAAGCTAATATGTACAGGATTGTAAACACGGATTTCTTGTATTTTGCCAAGTTGATCGCAGATTGACCAAAATTTTGAGACGAATCATTTACTTGCTGTTGATGGCGACGAATAATTTTGAAAACTTTAAAATAAGCAATTGGTGTGGCGATAAAGCAAAACAGTAAAATAATGAAGGAAACTGATTGCGATACAACGTCCGTAATTTGCTTTAAGATGTGCACCAAACGAATTGCTACCATTGGTATTAAAAGGATCGATATTATTGTCATGTGCAGCCATCTTTCGATGGACATAAGCGTTACAAGTAATAAAGTTAAAGAATAAAAGTAATTCGAACAGCCAGCGGCAATAGCTATAACATAAGGCAGCAAGGATAGCTGGAAAGCTTTCATTTCCTGTGACAACTCTAAACAAATCAATCTGCCTGCAACATATATAGGCTGTGTGATGAGTCCTGTACAAAGATCAGTAAAAGCCAATCCGCCCAGGAGAATGTAAGAAGGTGTTCGGAGGGTCTGGTTCCTCCAAATTGCCGCTATGATCAAAGTATTACCCGATACTGTTATTGGTGACAAAATGGCGATGACGACTGAAGTTGAAAGAGTTATCGCGTGCAAAGTAAAGCTGTTGTTCCTAACGACACCTCCAAGGTAACAGAGATTTAAAGCATCATCTGCAGGAGAGATAGTCGAGTTACTAAGCATGTTGGCAAGATTCAGAGTGCAGCGATTAATGGCCTATATTTCCTTAATTGTGCTGTAGGATGAGTTTAGGTCTGTTTTCGTTGACACCCTCTTGCAAGCGGTTAAGCTTTTATGAACAGTGCTTGTTGATTCCAACTTTGAAAAACTTTGCAAGAGGTTCTGCAATTAATTTCTCCGCTGGGTGAATCCAATTAGTTCTGATAGTTTTTACAGGTATTCATATTAGCAGACGTGTGTCCAAAGAGTTTAGTTTTCTAAGCCATGCATTGTAGCCCTCTTGAACAAAGAGCTTTTCATGCCAATACCACTTTAATTATAACTGTTTAAGAAAGTAAAGGAAATTAATTGCAAGGATATAGTTTCCTTCCCCTCTTTTTCAATTAAAAATCTCAGCAGTCGTTATTCTATGATTTCTAAGAAATTTATTTTTATCTTACAGAAAGTTGAAAACACCCCTTTTCTTCCTGTCAGTTTCACTTTCCTGCAGAGACATGTTTAAATCGCTAATTAAAGTGCCCGTGAGAGAATAATTTTCTATTTTAACTATTTCCATGGCTCACGTTTAATCGCACTTTAAATTTTGTTAAATATATATTTTTTTTACAATATTAATGTGCTTTATTTCGTAAATGAAATAACAAGGTATATAGGCAGGTAAGCTGTTCTTGCTTGTCACTTGTTGAAAGAGCTTTTCAAGAACCTTATCTAAAGATTTTCCTGATGTATGAAGATTCCTTTCAAATTAAAGGGGGCTGCTAATGATCAATGTGATAATCGGTTGAACCCTCCTTGATCTCTAGATGACTTCCATCAATTGTCATAAGTGGTTTCCTCAATAAAACATGCAACAGTTGTATTTTCTACAGGATGCCGCTCTTTGTACATGTACTTTACGTTACGAAAGTCATCAGCTAAATACCTCTCTAGCTATCTTTGCAGAAAAGTTGATTCAGCAATTGCTTCACTCCGTTACGAATATCATTCATCCTCCAGAGGTAAATAAGAGGGTTAAGGGACGATGATAGGAAAGAAGAAATCATGGCTATAAGAAAAACTAACTGTAAATCAAATAGATTGTACTTAAATATTGCAAGTGCAACGAAACTGAGAAGGGGCAAAACACTTACAAAAAGTAAAACTAATACATACAGGATCGTAAACACGGATTTCTTGTACTTTGCCAAGTTGATCGCCGGTTGACCAAAATTTTGAGACGAGTCATTTACTTGCTGTTGATGGCGACGAATGATTTTGAAAACTTTAAAATAAGCAATTGGTGTGGTGATAATACAAAACAGTAGAATAACGAAGAAAACTGACTGCGAAACAAGGTTGAAAGTTGTATTTAAGATGTTCACCAAACGATTTGCAACCATTGGTATCAACAGGAACGATATTATTGACACGACAAAACAGCAACGGCGCACGGTGAGCAGTGATCGACGAGTCATGTGCAGCCATCTCTCGATGGACATAAGTGTTACAAGTAATAAAGTTAAAGAATTAAAGTAAGATGCACAGCCTGCGGCAATGGCTGTCACATAAGGCAAGACGAGAAGCTGGGTATCATTCGTTTCCTGCGATGGTTCCAAGCAAATCAATCTACTTGCAACATAAAAAGGCTGTGTGACGAGTCCTGTACAAAGATCAGTAAAAGCCAAACCGCACAGAATAATGTAGGAAGGTGTTCTGAGAGTCTGGTTCTTCCAAATGGCCGCCAAAACCAAAGCATTCCCCACCGCTGCCACCGGTGCTAAAATGGCGGTTATAACTGACGTTATAAGATCCATCGTGTACAAAGTAAAGCTGTTATCTCTAACGACATCTCCGATGTAACAAAACTTTAAAGCATCATAAGTAGGATAAATAGTCGAATTACTAGACATGTTGGCAAGACAGAAAGGGCCGGCGATGACGAATGCTATATATCCCGGCTTAGCTTCCCTGTAGCATGGAACTTTACCTGCTTTCGTTACTAGTCTTGCAACAGATCAAGCTAGTTGATAGCAGCTTTGAAAAAGGTTCCGTAATATATTTCTCCACAGGGTATACCCAATAAGCTCTGATTGTTCTGATAGTAATTCATATAAACAGTCGGGTGCTTAAAAAGTTTAATTTTCGAAAGCTGCGCATTGTAGGCTCTTTCACAAAGATATATTCTTTCCAATACCAATTTAATTATTACTTTTTAGTAAAAGACAGCAAATTAATGACAAGGTATTACTTCTCTTTCTCCTAATTAAAATCTCAGCAGCTTTTGTATGATTTCTATGCAAAACATTTTCTTAAAGAATGTTTAAAACACCCATTCTTTTCCTGCTGTTTCAGCCTGTTCTCCTGCAGGGACATGTTAACACATTATTATACATGTACAGTGTAAGGACTGTTAGTGCCCGGGAAAGATTAATCTTTTGTCGTTACAGTTTGTATCTATATTGTATCTATATTGTATTGCACAAAGAGTTCCTCCATACAATTTAACGTCATGGGATAACTAGTAAGGCCAGTGACTAGCACCTGACTTTCCTTATAATGTTCGAATTAAACTGGAGTTCCATCTTTGACCAGAGAAATTGAATATATTTTCCACAGATTTCTGTATATAATCTGTTGTTTTCACAAAAGGTCATCCGTAGATATCCAGGCTTTCGAGTTTTCCTTATGCAAACTCCAATTTACATAATTTGTTATATTTTAATACAATATGCCCTAGCTTATATTAAACAAACTACATCCAACTAAGATGTAATTAAAATAGCTAATGAGTTCCATTGATTTAAAAGCAAAATATCACAATGAGAATTATACTCAACAAAAAAACTTCAATTTCAAGTATGTCAGAATTTAGCAAAAATAATTCATAGATTCTGAAGGAAACGACAACAGCAAAACGGGGTCAACACAGTTTCTTATGATGGTAAATACGCGTGCACGTAACATGAATTAATTCCTGATCGGATATGCCGACGATACTTCTAATAGCCGATTCCCTCTATAGCGCGCGCCTGCAGGGAATCACGGTAGTTGTATTCATCAAACCATGCGCGAGACTCAGCAACGTGCATCGTTGCTGAGTCTCGCGCATGATTTGATGAATACAACTACCGTGATTCCCTGCAGGCGCGCGCTATAGAGGGAATCGGCTATTAAACTTGCGAAAATAGTTTCCAGTTTAAACTTTCACATGTTAAAACGTTCTTCGATCTTCAATTAGATTTTGAGGGAATTGTTACGTATATACCATGACACAAACTGAATAAATTAAAATCATGCATTTGAAAATTAAAATCAATATGCACATGCATTGGAGTATTAATTAGTGAAAATACTGCCAAAATCAGATATGTATCAGATATGCACGTTTCTAAGTTTCCGTGTTATTTCTCATTAAAGGGGCTACGTCACGAGGATTAAGCAGATTTTGGTCTAAACTTCTCTGAAATTAGTGGAAGCCATTTTAACCCATGGAAATCATTATCTTTGAACATCTTAAGGAAGATATAACCGTAATTTTCTGAGAAAAATCAAACCACGGCTATAAATATCGATTTTTTGGAGACGCGCAGAAATCATTTGAAAAATTAAGCCTTAACTTTTCAAATCACAATCCATTTCCATCCGAGCCATCCGTAGCTAAAGACGCTTGTTTACAGTTTCAATGCTCTCATACATGTATAGCAATTGTTAATAAAACTGGACCATTATTTTTAGGTTTCTTACGACACAAATATAAATTTGGCTGGTTAGAAATTTGGTAAAATCCATGACAAAGCCCCTTTAAAAACATATTCGTTGTACCATTTCGCTTAAATGTGATTTTTAACAGAACGAATACAGAATAAACGTTAATTGTTCTCTGGTAAACTAGGCTGCCGGGCTTCAAATTTATCAGTGAAATGAAATAGGTATGAAAGTGCAAAAATTGATTTAAATAAATAAATAAAAGAAATCCGTCGTTCCAAGCAATAGCCCGTCTTCGGTGGTAAATAACGTTGTCAAGGAAAACGCGTCAGAACTACCTTAAAAAAAAATGTTCAGACTTTTGTTCTTATTATCAATGTTTAAATCTGTGAGTTTATTATTACGTCAGTGTTTTTATCAGTTTGCTAATGTCGCATAATTTCTTCTTATGATCCATTAGTAAAATTCCACTAACAGTAATGAAGTGGCCGATAGAAACTGTCAGCTTATTGGTTAATAATTTCTTCATTTCCTTTTTTAACGTCAATTAGTTCTAAGTTCTTATTAGTGACACGCTCGAAGCTGTGTCAAGCAACCGATCGAGTGTACCTGTTGTTCTGCACGATTCACTTAAGTTTCGTCTGTTTTTCCTTCGATTCTACAGATATATAATTATTTAAGCGGTTGTCGCAAGTTCTGCATTGTTTGCTCATTTGCGTGGCTGTATTTAAGCAGCTGCAGAAACTATTTGCCAGATCATATCGTCAAATGTGCGAGAGTTCACGCATCACGACAACACAGCGTTTAAAACCTTGGTTTGAGAATCTTTTGCTCTTGTCCCATTTTTTCTTTAGTGATCAATTGAACGTACTTTGGTAATTCGCAACTTAAGGTGGAATGGAAACTGATATTTAACTCTCATTTACGAATTTCTCTCTACACTTTCGTCTTTCAGTAATATCTTAAAAGATTAATTTACTATGATGATAAAGCATCATTTGTACTATATAATTGCATCCTGTTAGGATTACTGGTGCATTCAACTGACAGTTCCTACCATTTGATGCCGCTATGTTCGACAACGTGACGATTTCGTCCCCGCTTGCAAATGACTCGATGAGATTTTGCTCCTGGGCAACAGAAGATGTGACTACTGTTTCTTTTTATGAAGTAACTCTCACAACAACAATTGTCATCGCAATTTTTTCTCCGGTGGCAGTGATAGGAAATGCTTTGACTATGGCCGCAATTTGGAAGAACCCGTCCCTTAGAACTCCTTCCTACCTTCTCCTTTGCGGTTTGGCTTTCACTGATCTTTGCACAGAACTCGTCACTCTACCTTTTCATGTTACAGCCGAAGTGATTTGTTTGGAGAATTCCCAGGCAGTCAAGAAACAGCTTATGCTCCTTCGCAGTTCGAGAGTTATTATGGAAGGCAGTGCATCGTACTTTTCCACTCTAACTCTAATACTTATCACACTTATGTCAATCGAAAGATGGCTGCACATGTCTCGTCGGTCATTGCTGACCGTGCGTCGTACTTTCATTGTCGTCATAATAGTGTCGCTTCTTGTGATACCATTTGCAGTATTCCGAATGTTACATTTCTTAAATGGAAATTCTGAAACCTTCTTCTACACTACAGGGCTTGTCATGTTGCTGGTTTGTCTTCCAACCACATCGATCGCTTACTTTAAAGTTTATCAAATTATTCGCCGCCACCAACAGCGAATTAATGGGAGCGAACCGCCTCAGAATTTTGGTCGGCCAGCAATAAACATGGCGAAATATAAGAAGTCTGTAATCTCATTACTGTATATTTTATTAGCTTTTTATATCAGCTATGTGCCTTCCGTTGTAATGGTTGGATTTTTTCTTTTTTCATATCATCATTCTGTGTTACCTTTAATGTATAGGATATTTGTAATGTTTTGGTTTCTGTCTCGTTCACTTAATCCTCTTATTTACACCTGGAGGATGAATGATATCCGTAATGGAGTGAAGCAACTACTTTGCAAGAACAACTAGAATTTTACATAATAACATGGTGTCAAATGTGTATATTAACAGATTTTGGAAACGAAAAAAAAACATCGTTAATTCTAGAAAAGAGTTGCTTCATTAAATATTTCAATAATAAGCAATCATTGGAATAGTTTTTAATCAGCATAATATTGTAATTTGTCAGTGGCGAGTAATCAAGGATTTTGATTTGTGACACATTGACAAACCATGATTTTTTGTATTAACCGATTACAAATGAATTATGTTATTATTCACTGTCAGCTTATATTTCGCAAGCACTGCACACAAGGTGAATATTTATATTTATTGGCATTTCCTTATTTGTAACTTACGTCTACTTGCATGCATTCAGGGGTAAGTGAAAACGATTTCGTCTGAACACTGGGAAACGTAACTACCTTCATTGAATTATCTATAGCTTTCAGAATAGAGATTGAGAATTCAATGTAAAATAAATGTATTTAGTGGTCTGACGAACAGTAAAAATAAAAACAAGAGGAAATTAATCGACTAATGATTTATTCTAAACCGGAATAAAGGATTGTCCATCTGGTTAGAATCTCTTTTGAAAATATTCTCCTTTGCAAGTCTGCTGCTAATCTTGCCACGAAACTAGCCAAAGAAAGATAATCCTTAAAGTAAGGGTTTGAATATCATTTTTATTGTACAATACCTTATTTACTTTATTTATTTGTTGTGGGATGCAAGTTAAAAAATATATATATTTCACAGGGTGAAATCTTAACATACCCTTGATAAAGAAAATAAAATTAATAAAACCCCTTTTTGATTTATATATTTAAAAAAATATATATATGTATAAATGAAAATTTGGACATATATATGCAAGCATGGTCGCATCATATAAGAATATTACAATTATCAAGAAAACAAACAATATTGATTTTAACTTCAATTTACGATTTTGATGAAAAAAAAAACGTTTCGTTTTCTTCCTTTTCCAAATTATTGCCTTAACAGAAGCTTACAAAAATATATTTTAAACCAAAATGCACTTCTAACTTATATTCAAATCTATTTTTCTATTGCCTAAACCTTAAGCAAACAGTACGTGAATGTTTCATGCAAACCCTTTTTGGTTTTTTCCAGCTGTCCAAGTCTTTATTATTTGCCCACCCAGTGCTGATTATTTCTCATATTCTATATTATTACTGACCAATACTAATGACTGATCTATTGCGATCAGATCTCGTTTTATACTTTCTTGTTTCTTGTTTCTTGTGGCAATAGACACTTTGACTAGATACGTCTAGAACATCTTCCTACATTCTTCTTTGCGGTTTGGCCTTTACCAATCTTTTCACAGGACTCGTCGTTCAGCAATTTTTTTATGTTACAGCGGAATTGATTTCTTTAGAGAAATCCGTTTACCATCGTTAACGAGAAAAACAAAATTTAATAAGCTTGCTGTACTTCAGTTTCCATGCAAAATAATAATTGGTGTGATGGAAAGCAGAGCAAAACTACTTTGTAGTTTGGACGTCAACTAGGTGAAATTCAGACAGATCCATTTACTTTCTTTTAAAGAAAAGATTAAAACCTCCCTTTTATGACATGTCAGTACATTTACTTACATCTTTCCTCATATTAGAATATTGTAATTTTCAAGAAAGCAAATTGAAGTAAAAACTTCAATTGAAAATTTTGGCGTTAAGCAAAGCTTACAAAAATATATTTCAAAATAAAATGCACTTTTGACTTCAATCCAAATCTATCTTTATTACCCTCTCCATTTAAAAGAATACGTGAATATTGCATGCGAACCGTGTTTTGTTTTATTCAGCTAGCTGTCATTTTTTTAAATTATTTTTGCCACCCAGGGTTGATTATAAGTCATATTCTTTATTAGTTCCGACCTAAACTAAAAAAATCCATCAAATAAAAGCAGTAATTGAGTCCTATTTTCCAAGACTTGATTGAGTGACATTTTGCGATGTGAACTCTGATTATGCTTTCTTTCCTGAACATCAAGTTGAATAAACAGGGCGTATATTCTCAAATTGAAGTCTAGATTCTCATACAAGCTTCGCTGAAGCTTCAATTGAAATTTAAAGTACAAGGTACACATGAATGCACTTTTTAAAATCTTCAAGTAAAATGCAATGGAGTAAAACTTGCATTTTGTTTCAATATATCAAAATTCAGAACTAAATAAACATCAAAATTCAGCAGGGCCGTTACAAGCAAGAGGCAAGACGAGACAATTGCCTCGTCTAGATTTACATCAAAAATCTGACTTTTCAGAAGTAAAACCTTGTAAAAATGTTGAAAATAGCTTTTTTGCATCTATATTTCAAAATTTACGGCTCGCGGCGTCGGCGATCGCCGACTTTGCCTCGTCTTTGCCAAAAGTCTGGTTACGGCCTTGTTAAGAAGTAAAGAAAGAATCCATTTTTTACATCTTCTCGGTTATAAACGTTCTTGTTACTAGCCTCATCGGACTTTTTATTGTAGCTACCTCCAACAGAGACAGTATTATTCGTACGTTTTCATGAGAAGTAAGTCAGACCTAGAGTTATCTAAAGAAATAAGTGTGGCAATACATCAAGGTGCCGTAAAAATTGTTTTCTCACATGTTTTGCATTGTTTTGACAGGTGAAAATATGTAAATTCCCTTCGTCAGCCTCAGTGAACAACCTTTTTAAATAATACGATGAAGCCACTCATGAACGGCTCATTCAGCTTTTGCTCCTTGGATGGTGTCACAAGAAACCACAGTTCCGTCTTTTACGCGGTAACCATCTCAGCTTCAGTTATCATTGGTATTTTGTCCCCGGTGGCAGTGATAGGAAATGCTTTGATTATGGCAGCAATCTGGAAGAACCAGTCTCTCAGAACACCTTCCTACATCCTTCTCCGTGCTTTGGCTTTTACTGATCTTTGCACTGGACTCACCACCCAGCCTTTTTATGTCGCAGCCGAATTGATTTGTTTAGAATCACCCTAGGAGATCAACAAGCAGTTACCATTCCTCCTTCCTGCTGTAGGTATTTCCGCTGGATGCGGTGTGTACTTTACTTCCTTGTCGTTAACGCTTATCACACTGATGTCCATTGAAAGATGGCTGCACATGTCTCGTCGAGCCTTGCTATCTGCTCGTCGTAGCTATTTCATCGCGACGGTGGCTGCACTTCTCCTGATACCAGTTGGAGTATTTACCGTTTTATATGTGTTAAAGAAAACGTATCGGCTCGTCTTGAGTATAACTTTGTTCGTTCTTTTACCCATTTGCATTATTAGCACATCGATCGCTTATTTCAAAGTCTTTGAAATTATTCGCCGTCACCAACGACAAATTCAAACAAATGAACCGGCCCATAATTTTTCTCATCCCTCAATTAACTTACAGAAGTACAAAAGATCTGTATTTTCGATGCTATATATTTTAGGAGCTTCTTACATAAGCTTCTTACCTCTCCTTCTCTTCGTTGGACTGTCTTTCTGGCTTAATTTCTCTCAAATAGAGTTGCTATATATAGTGTCTCTGATGTTTTTATTTTCTACTTCTTCCATAAATCCTCTCATTTACCTTTGGAGGATGAATGACATTCGTAATGGAGTGAAGCAGTTGTTAAAGCAACTACTTTGCAAGGACAACTAGAATTTTTGATGATTATATTGTGTTATAAAGTATGCTCACCGATGCCTGAGGAGGATAATGAAGATTAAATAGCAAGATAAGATTAGTAATAGAGAGCTACTGGAAAGGGCTAACGTGGAGAGGTTGAGTGAAGAGGTAAGAAGAAGGAGATGGCGATTAATTGGACACATCCGATCCTCAGACAACAACTTGACAATGACTGTGTTACAGCCCTGACATGGACCCCAGAGGGAAAGAGAAAGAGAGGCAGGCCAAAAACAACCTGGCGGCGCACAGTAGAAAAGGAGAGGTCCAAAGCAGGGTGGCAGTCCTGGAGAAAGGTGCGCACTGCAGCGCAAAATCGATGGAGAGCACATGTGGAGGCCCTCATCCTCTTCCCCAGGGCCACGCGTATTTTTTTAAATGACATGACGTAGTGGCCCTGGTAACGGTAAAAAATATGATTTTTTTGATTGGCTGATAAAAACTGCATGCGTAATTAGGTAAAAAAATGAAACGCTTCTACGCAATTTTCGTTATACTTCCGGTCATCGAAACAATTGAAGATGTAGCGGGCAAGTTTGAAAATGTTACCGGAAAAAGACCGAATAACACTGGGAGTTTGTTGGAATAACGTACGGTATTCACGAAGCAGACCTTTGTTTATGAACAAATGACAAGTACATCTTTTGTAAGGTGTAACTCGGTTGTACTTTTTATTGCATTAAAAATATTGCAAACATTTGCACTATCAACTTAGCTTATACACACTAAATGGAGTTCATGAATACATGAAGACTTTGAAATTCAATGTGATATTTCTTACCGCCGCTCAATAGAATGATACCTCATCGCTCAGCCGCTTTTTTAGCTCTGAATTTTCTACAATACCTTCGCATGGCCATAAATAAATTTCACAGTATCATCAACCGTCGGAATGTTTATATCAGCTAAACTCTGTATCCTAGACTCCGTGTTTAAACACTATGACTCCAATTCCTCTGGATTCTAACTTTTCTATCTGCCGTCTTCCTGTTCCATTCCTTGTTTCTTGATGTCCTCCGACAATTGTAGCAAGGATTGCTGTACAGCTCTTTCGAACGCCAAACTCAAATGTCGTATCTTCTTTCAAATTCACTTTCTTTTCGTCTCAGTCAGCCCCAGTCTTCCCCTTTCTTTTACTGAGCAGGCGCAGACGAACATTTATGCAGTGGGCATGCGCTACCGGATGTCGTGGATTTTACGACATCCGGTAGTCAGTGTTACCAGAGCCCTTCGTTTCGCCGACCACGTGACCAAAAGAAGCGGAAGGCTCTGGGAACGAGAATGGGAGGCCCTATGCGCCAACTTGGCGCCAGGGGACAAGTGAAGTGAAGAGTAAGGTATGCTGTTTTTACATTTCCTCAGTAAAATATTTCATTGTTGCTAACTTGTAAAATATTATTTCAATGCTGTTAGCTTGCAAAATATTCAATAAGCGTTTCTGGTTTTGTAAAACATTTGTAAAGTTAATAACAACGTCATAGTGTATAAACACTGAGTGAAACTCTTTGCTATCTAAATGTATTTCTGACTGACCTAATTATAAAATATCTTAGTTGAGTGTTCACAGCTGTTACATGCATCAGTGCTCTTAACAAAGTCAATGCTTTGAACCCAGGAATATCAGCAGTTCGTATAGTGTGATCATCTGAGCACACTATACGAACTATAAATGCTTTTATCAAAAGTTGCAAGAATTATGTCAAATCCCATGCAGTGTTTTATCTTAAGTTTAAGGTGTCAATGCGTATACTTTTGAACTGCTTTGTAAAATATGAAACATAATCACATCGGTTATAATACATGATGATTGATATGTAATCCGTAGCTCGTAGCTTTAGCATGAAGACGTTGTAGAATAAATAGTTTGACGCTGTAGATTTTGATTACATCCATAAATTACAAAAAAAAAGGTAAAGCAACTTTATTTATACGCGGTTTGTGCATAAAGCTAGAAGCTTGTGGGGCCGTGTATATGAAATAAATATAATATATTAAATAAACATAACATGGTTAAAAATCCCAACTGGCAGGAGGCAGACCAGTTGGCTATTTACAAGCATGACTGAGGATTTGAGCTCGGAGCAACCGAGAACAAATCCAGATAGTGGTCAGAACGGGACTTGAACCTGGGACCTCCAGATTTCAAGTCCGGCGCTCTAACCACTCGGCCACGCTGCCTCCATACATCACCCGCACTTTACAAAACAAAGTGCGGGTGATGTATTGGGTTCTATGATAAAGGAGGCTCTTTTGCCAATTACGTAGCTAATTGTGCTAAAAAATTTTGTTTCAAGGTGGTTCAAAACGTCAATCTTGACCGGGGGGGGGGGGGTACTCCATATAACGGCCTATACGGGGAGGCTCCGCCCGGAAGGGGTACCTTATTCAGGCTTCAGGTATATAAAAGGGTAGTGATTTCACAAGTTTAGGTATATGAAAGGGTATGAAAATCCGTCATTTAGGTTTTTTAAAAGGCCTGTAATTAAAATATATCGAACAAACCCACTTTATGGCTGTATTATTTTAATTTATTAAGCGCTTCATAAAAATGACAAGGCTATGTCACGTCTTTTAGGTATATGAAAGGAGTACCTTTTTCAGTAAAAGGTATACGAAAGGGGTACAATTTCTATCAAAATGATATATAAAAGGGTAAGGGGTAAGAGCTTGGGGCGGAGCCTCCCCGTATAAAACTTTTTTGAGTGCCCCCCCCCCCCGGGATCTTGACAGACACTGAGTTTGAGAAAAGGGGACTAGGAACTTTTACCTTAATTAAAATGCCTTTTTGGATGACTGTTAAGTACCTATTGTAGCGGCCGCCTTTCTATGCAGAACGGAGCGCGAGACATTGGTACGATCCACACGTCTAACAGTTCTATCCGGTTTATTTTTTACGATGTTAGAACGAATTATTACAGCTTGGACATGTTGAAGTTGAAAGTAAGGCATGACAGGATTTCTTTACCACAATGTCCGGATAAGATTGTCAAAGACTGTGGAGGATAGTACATGGATACGGCTTCGGGCGAAGCTCAGTAAACAGGTAGCCAAAACAACAAAACATACGCTAAAAAATATCCTTACGTTGCGAAAACGTTCTCTCTCGCACGAGGCGCTTTTTTACTGCAAAGTCCCGTATTAGAGCCCGGCTGGAGACGACAGGACGCGCAATGCAACACTGAACGACTGAGAAGGCGTAAAACATATCTCTTTAGAATATTTATTTCCATTTGGTCTCTTAGGCCCGGGCCAAATGTCGAACTTCACATGAAACGAACTAAACTGAGCGAAATAAGTTCGTGATAAGTTCGACGTTTGACTCAGTTGAGTTCGTCCGACTCAATTCAGATCGGCCAACACGTTCTATCCGTCTGCTTCAGACGGATAACGGTGAAGATCGATTGTGGGACAAACGTCGATCTTTTCATGAAACGAACTTAATTACAAAACGAATTTGTATGGTATTGTATTCGTTCTTGCTGGTCTGACTTCGGTTCGATGATCGATCGGTTTGACGAATTATGTTCGACGTTTGACCCAACGGTCGTGCTTTACCTGTTTGGCTCGACCAAAACTGCAGTTTAGTTCGTCTCATGGAAATTCGACGTTTGGCCTAGGCCTTAAATGATTTCATGAGTACCAGGGTTGTAATTAGGGCTAGATGCGACATGTTATATAGTGTTTTATTACCTTATCTACCCATATAAGATGTGGCTATATTTTAGAGAAGCTATCACTGTTGAATGTCTGTTACAACATTTTAATTCTATACTGAAGCTCACGGCGTATATCCCACATCCAGAAGAGCTGTGCTTTTAGCCTGTCAGTATTTTGCTTCTTCCAAACCCATTAGTAAATACTTTGCTCAATTCAATTCATATCAAATACTAAATTTGCGGCTGCTTTTAGCTTCAAACAAAAAAACCCGACAGAGTTGTTAATGGATCACGTAGCAAATATATTATTTGTGAGGAGCTGTGAAGGTGACGGAAAATGTAATATATTCAATGTATACCCACTCATTATCCGAACTGATTAGTTGAATAAGAACTTGATAATCAGCAGCTTATGGCAATCTTATCCTTTAAAGATTAGTTCATTTTGATGATGAAAAATTAGTTGCACAATTTGCATTATTTTTAAGCCGTAGGTCAAGCAATAACATTCATTTTTACACATTTTTTTAGCCTGAGATAACCGCCAAGTTCAACAACGTGAGTAATGTTGCTACAAATAGCAGGGTGACGTTTCTTATCTTAAAACGTTGTACAAGAAACCACATTCGCCTTTTTGCGCAATTACTCTCTTAGCGTCAATTATCATCAGCATTTTTTTCTCATCTTCTAATTTGTTTGATACGTTTTACTATTGTTTTTGGCAATTCTCTAATCATTTTTTTCTTCGCGAGCAATTTACCGCATCTGAGAATATCTTAAACCTCGAAAAGAGGAAAACGGCATTAGAACAAACAAATAACATCAAAATCACCTGCTGCAACTTTAAAGGTGTCATATTGAACATATTGAAAATGATACTTATTATCAATAGAACTGTGTATTGAGCTTTTCCTGCTTGTATTGTACGTGTGTTATTTCATTATCGATGACATTAAAAAAACTTTAATGTACCTTATTAAGACCTTAATTAAATGAACGTCAATCATCTTCCATGAAATTTCAGCCTATAACATACGCAATTCCGGTTCTTTCCTAACAGTGCAATGATTTAAAGTGTATCTTTATAAAGGAAACTGGGCAGAAACATAACAAAGTAATTATATATAGTAAGCAGGTGAAACGATTGCAAAGACATACCCTGTTCTCACAGTTAATCAGTGAAAGCAAGACATGTTCAGTAACACAGAAACCTCTTTTTCACAAAATTCTACCGTTTCAGATTGGGCTACAAATTCCTCTCCTAACAATTCTACCAATGCAGATTGGACTACAAATTCGGCACGGTTAACTTCTGCTACAGTTATCGCTGTATTATCACCGATAGCAGTAGCTGGAAATGCCTTGATTTTGGCGGTAATTTGGAAGAAGACGTTTGTGAGAACACTATTCCATATTCTTCTGAGTGGATTAGCGTTCACTGACTTGTTTACAGGACTTATCGCTCAGCCTTTCAGCGCCGCAGCCACTTTGACGAATGTAGCAAACTCTAGAGACCAGTACGATAGGTCACTGCTTTATATCACCTTAGACACAATTGGCGATAGCAGTGCTATCTATTTTATTTCCATCACGGTTCTACTTATAACACTCATATCTATTGAACGATGGCTGCACATGTCTCGACGATCATTGGTTACATCGCGTCATGGATGTTTTACTGTTATCATATTGTTACTGATTCCGATTCCCATAATTGTTTACCGCGTTTTACTGAATGGAAATGAAACTTATGAAACACATATTTACGCAATGGCTATGACACTGTTGTTTTCTTGTTATCTTACCACGTCATTCGCCTATTTCAAAGTTTACCGAATTATTCGTCATCACCAACAGCAAGTCCAAGCAAACGAAACATCCCAGAATTTTGGCCGACAAGCAATAGACCTGGCGAAGTACAAGAAATCTGTAGATTCCATATTGTATTGTAGTGTTATTTTCGTTCTGTTTTATTCCTTTCGTTGTCTCTAGTGGCTTGTATATTGGTATACCAAATAATTTTGAAGTAGCCGTGGCCATCAGGGTGTCAAAGGTTCTTTTATTTTTGTCTTCGTCACTCAACCCAGGTCTTTATCTTTGGAGAATGAATGATATCCGTAATGGGGTAAAAACGTTGTTCTGCAGGCAAAGCTAAAGGAATTTTTTTTAATAACGTGGATCGTATGAGATTATACATGTTTATTGCATAAGTAATTTATTCAACATAGTTTTTACTGTCCAATTGTAAAATTTACAAAACTTTTCAAGCTCCTCGTTAAGCAAAGACTGTTTGTTGATCTTAGTTAATTTTCTTCTAGAGATTAAGAGTATTCATAGCAAATACTTCAAGTAGTCCAAAGGCACAGGAAATTGTAAATAACAAAGGTATGAGATATATTTAATTTTTTGTGTTGCAAGATATGAACGTTTATTAACATGAATATGTGTCCAGTAGTAGCAATGGAACTATACGATAAATGCGAGTGCGGCCATACTACTGAAAAAAAAAAAAACCTGAAAAAAATTCAGGCTCTGAGCAGGATTCGAACCCACGACCTTTGCGTTACCGGTGCAATGCTCTACCAGCTCGTAGCAAATAGCTCATTTTGTCCTGGAGCTACATGCATTACGCTTGCCTAATATTTTTCACTTTCGACCCCATAAGTAATTATTGCTTTCAGTTTAATTCATAAAGTCACAAAGACCATCAATCATGTTTCCGAATGATATTTAACTCTAAATGCACAATTCCTTTTACTCTTAAACAAAAAGCCACATGGTTTTTAATGGATCACGTACAAAATGTATTATTTTTTAGGAGCAGCTGTTAAATTGACTGAAAACATTCTATAATTTATTATAATTTAATATAATGAACACCCACTCGTTATCCGAATCGATTAGTTAAATTGAACAACATAATAACCAGCAGCTCATAGCACTCTCATCTTTTAATTATTAGTTCGTTGTGATGATGAATGATTATTAGCACAATTTGCATTATTTTAAAGCTGCAGTTCAAGCGATGACATTTATGCGAAGGAGAGGAAGACCAAGACCCAAATGGGTAAAAAATGTGAAAGAAGTTTTTGGTTGTATGGAGAAGGCAACAAAAATGGTACAAAACAGATCAGTGTGTCGAGCTGCCTTGAGAGAAGCCACGCTCTGAATGAGAGTAGGCTACAACGACGAATACGCGACTCCGGCTTTTTGAAAACAGCTGTTATGCTTTTAAATGTATCTTAATTAGAAGTGCTCTACTCATAATTTTTTTTTTTTGCTTTATTTTGAGCAGCTATACAGAGCTGGTCACGATGAATATTGACAATTTATTTATAGTGACCAAAACGTGGGGCAGGAAATTGTACAAAGAAACCTTTTACTGACTCTGCATTAATTATTGATATCCTTAAAATAGTAATCTCCGTATCAGGATGACGAAGCTTTTTTTCAAGACTCGCATCATATAAGTTAGAGCTAAGGCGTTATAAAGTCATATGCCAGTCCTTCTCTTAGCTTCAGTTGGCCACCATGTTTTATAACATGACTGAGTCTCCAACAAACATTTCGTTCAAAAATTGCTTCTGGTATGGTATTACAGAAAATCTAAGTTTTGTTTATTACGCGGTAGCTCTCGCAGCTACGATTGTCGTTGCCGTTTTGTCTCCAGTGGCAGTAGTGGGAAATGCCTTAATCGCAGCAGCAATTTGGAAAAATCGATCTCTCAGAACACCTTCTTATATTTTCCTGTGTGGATTGGCTTTTACCGATTTTTGCACAGGACTTATCGCCCAGCCTTTTCATGCTGCAGTCGTATTGATCTGTTTAGAAAGATCCCAGCAAATGAACAACCAACAATCTTTCTCCGCTTATGCTAAAGATATTGCTGAAGGAAGTGGGGCCTACTTTACCTCCTTGACGCTCTTACTTATTACCCTGATGTCCGTTGGAAGATGGCTCCACATAACTCGTCCATCTCTGCTAACTGTACGACGAAGCTTTTTCATCGTGCTTGTGGTGTCGCTTCTTTTAATACCAGTTACAATATTTATTATCTTATATATCTTAATTAAATCGCATCCAATCGCCTTGAATATCATTGTGAAAGTGATTTTACTGTTTTTTCTTATCACCACATCGATCGCCTATTTGGAAGTTTTCCGTAACATCCGTCGTCAACAAAAGGAAATTTATGCAAGCAAACGATGTCCAAAATTTGGTCGGTGCGCAATGCATTTGGCTAAGTACAAGAGATCAGTGATCACAATCCTGTATATTTTAGGACTTTTTCACATAAGCGTATTGCCCATTTTTATCTCCGTTGTACTTTATTTATGGTACAGTCACTCTAAATTACATTTGATGTTTTCATTAACCGTGATGTTCTTTTTTTTGTCTTCTTCACTTAATCCTGTTATTTACTTTTGGAGGATGAATGATATACTTGATGCAGTGAAGCGATTGCTAAAACAACTGATTTGTAAGGAAAAGTAGGAACTTTGAACTTGAAACTCAATTCAGTGGTCAGGTCTGAATATTCTAAAAATGTTAATATAAATTTTATTTATATAAATATGAACATAATTTTAAAAAAAAACTGAAATGAACAGCTTGTTATCTGAAGGTGTTTCCAACAAACGTTCTTATTTTGTGGAAAAAACATGTCTGTGTATTAACGTAAGAGGCATACCAGGGTACCATAATTACTTAGTTTACACAATAATACAACATCCATGTCATATTTAAAGCACACTATACTAATACTTCTATACCCTGGCAATGTCAATAAATGCCGTAAATGCAGATATAAGGACTTTTGCCATGTTCTGAGTTTTAAAGCAAGCATTTATTATAAGGGATCTTTAAACGTCGTGTAAATAGGCGTGGAGTTTGAAGAAAGATGAAAACAGTGGTGAATTTCAGCTGTTTCATTTTGAACCTTATTGACCCCCATTAGGATTAATTGGCAGTGGCAAATGTATTTAGAAAACCAAAAGAACTTTAACAAAACTAGAAGTTATAACATAAAGAAGGCAAGGCCGAGAAGCTTAATCATTGTAAAAACCAAGTTTTGGTTTATTACAAGAAAATTTGATTTAATACAATATTTCGGCTCTATTACAGAGTCATAGACATGTGATGTTAAATTTTACAAGAGGAAACTTAAATATCTAAGGCGTGTAGATGTTACGTAATACAGTATAGAAATATTGGTAATCAGAGAAATAGTTCTAACTCTCTGGAGGCTTTGAGTCCTTCATTAATGCTAGGGTTAAGGTTCTTGATATGAAAGGCTTCCAGGAACGCTAATTGTGACCAATTGTAATTATAGTCAATTACCTCGAAGTTGTTGTAAACTGCGTTACGAATATGATCTTTAAAACTAACGCAGGGCGTTAGATGGTCATTTGAACAATCAGGTAATCCATGAAAGCTGACTAGTTCATTAAAGGCCTTGCAATTAGCCAGATGGTGATACATGGGTTTTTCAGGCCTTGTGGCGTGCTCATTTAACCTAAAGGCCAAAGGGCGATCTGTTTTGCCTATATATTGTTGAGAACAACCAGGACAAGAAAGTTTTTAAATAACGCTAGTTTTCTGGAATGTAGGAACTGGGTCCTTGTTGGAACAGAAATGTGAAATTTTGGTGGTATCATAACGTATTATAAACTTAACCTTTTTACCAAGTAATCTATTAAGTTTCTTGACACATTTGTTAACTAACCCTTCGCCCTTTTTACCACCGTAAGGTAATTTAAGCCAGATTGTTTTGACACCATTGTCTTCCACAAGTTCGTCGGTTCGTTTGGCATTGTTGGTGTTTTTCCTAAGACGGTTGAGAATGGAACGACGAACTCTCTTAGGAAAATTATTCCATGACAAAAACTTATCAATACGTTTAACTTGGCCCTGAAAAAGTTTACAATTGCTGCAAATTTTGTAAGCTCTAGAATACAATGCTTTAACCCACGCAGTCTAAGACGCCAAGGGGTAAAACTAGAGTAGAGTAAGTAAAAAAACTACTTAGTTTATATTTTTGTTAATAAGCAAAAATTTTATCAAACGTTATCTCCTTTTTCATGTAACAAATATCGGGTCACATCGCATTTGAAGAAACTTAATACCCACAGCACTTTAACGACTGAGTGGACAATATTGCAATCTCTTCGTTTCTCCTTTTGCATCTCATTAGTTTTAATTCACTCAATTCAAACTTTAGACGGAAGCCCTCAAGATGTTTTTAAATGTACGTCAATCATTTTCTCTAATATTTCACCCTTAAACGCTCAGGGGGTAAGAGTATACGTACTCCCTGAGGTGGACTTAACAGGCTGGATAAACCTAAACTGGACGATAATTCACCAGTTGAAGTATAGGGTAAGAAAAATGCCCTGTGGATTGACCGTGTTCGATCCAATACACACCTATAAGTTGCCACGTATCCAGCGTGGTGACCCGATGGTGTAGTGGATATCACGCCTGACTAGTAACAGGGAGACGCGGGTTCGAATCCTGCTCGGGGCATGTAATTTTTCTTTCATTTCAGAGACGTGTGTCGAAAGCCTTCTGTAATTTATTTACATCTTTCTTTCTGATTTTCAAAGGGATAGTATTAATCTAAAGCTAGCTAGCACCATGAAACAAAGGATGCTAGGAAATTAATTTGCAGTTGTAATAATTAATGCATGGTTTTGTACGGGTGGTATGATGTCGAAAACAAAAATAAACGGTACAATTGAGACTGCCTTAACAGCTAAAGTGAGTAACTTTTAATTTTGCGACTACGCATTATTTTACCTCAGTGTAACTGTTCAGTTCTAAAAGATTTAGTGTACTTTTATTTAGAGCTTTGAACAACCTTCAACGACTAAAAATCAATTGATAGCTTGCTTGCAGCCAACATGACTAAAAGAAAGCATAGTTTAATGTTCTAGAAAGGTCTATACGAGAAGAGACGTTGCGATTCATGATCTATTCAATCAAGAAATATTTCAGCCAGCAGTGAAGTCGTATTTTGGATAAGCGAGCAGTAGATAGCTTCTTCAATTGTTTTCAGACCAAAACGCCTGCAGCGCCGACGAGAAAAAAAAATATTTTAGTAATTGAATCGAGTTTCTGTTTAAGGCACATCTGAACATGATGTAGTTATTGATCCTGCGATTTAAATCTAAATAAAACCGTTAAGTTTAACTCAGAATTAACGTTAACTAAATAAAAACCTGAATCTGGTGTGCCTAAAAGAACTAGCCTTTTCATCGAAACAACAACATCGAAGCTCAATTTATTTCATCTGAAAGATACAAATTTCTCTCAAAGGCTTGTTCTTTGTAAGGACAAGAAAAACTGTAATAATTTCGTCAATTTTTAAAACACTTAGAGAAAACAGGGCTTTTTTCTTACGAAAAATCGTTCAGTCAACAGATAAATTCGATAATCTTTTACAGAATGTGCACCACAAACGTATGTTTGCAAGGGAAAAAAATATATATCATTCCTCGTCGACGAAAGAGGTTGAAATAGTGCATTAAACAATTGTTTGTGAGAGCAACAAATAAATCACTTTCAATTACAAAAACGTACAATTCTCGTCAGTGAAATAAAATAAATTTTTAGCCAGCGCTGCACAACAGTTGTTTAACTCCATTGCGAATATCATTCATTCTCCAGAGATAAAGGCCTGGATTGAGTGAAGAAGACACAAATAAAAGCACAACAGTCGCCTGTATGGCGGCATACTCTTCTCCTAGAGTCACATAGCTTAGTCTTAGATAAACTCCACTAGCGATAACATATGGTAAGAAACAGACAGAAAATAGCAAAAGAATGTATACCATCGAGGCCACAGATTTCTTGTATTTCGCCAGGTCTATTGCCGGCTGACCAAAATTATGAGTTGTTTCATTTGCTTGTACTAGCTGCTGGTGATGACGAATAATTCGGTAAACTTTAAAATAGCCAAATAATGTGGTAAGGTAGCAGGGGATTATAATTACTAACATTGCGACTATCATGTTATAATAATAAGTCTTTTTACTGTTTGCCAAAACACGAAATACGACCGCGGGAATTGGAAGGAGTAACAGGATTATAACCGTGGAATATCCACGACACGATGTAATCAAGGATCGTCGAGATGACATGTGCAGCCATCGTTCAACGGCCATAAGTGTTATAAGTAGAACAGTGATGGCAATGAAGTATACGGCGCTGCTTTGGCCAGTTGTCTTTAAGACAATATAAAGCAGCGACCTGTCGAACCGTACCCAAGGGCTTGCCACGTACATCAATGCGGTAGCGACAAACAAAGGCTGAGCGATGAGTCCAGTACACAAATCGGTAAAAGCTAATCCACTCAGAAGAATATGGAATGGTGTTCTCACAAATGTCTTCTTCCAAATTGCCGCCAAAATCAACGCATTTCCAGCCACTGCCACCGGAGATAAAACAGCAGTTATTATAGAAGTTGAGATAAAAATATTGTTATAGTTAGATTCGTTTTCACGGCTATTTTCATCCACCGAGTTACAAGGAGTGGAAAAATTTTTCAATGGGGAGAAAGTCGTGTTACTGAGCATGGTTTAGCTTCTTTCTTGAACGTCAGAATCGCTATTTTGCCAAGTTTTCCTTCATGAAGTTGAACACATAGGACAGCTTTTTACACTTTGACTGTAGTTTTAATTAAAGGAAGTGAAAATTACATACAATTTCACCTGGTGATATTTTCTAACATATTACAATTCTTTTTCATTATTTTTTTATAACTGCTGACTTTATTCATATCATTAAATATTTATTCAAAATTCTGATTGTTTCTTGCGCTGAAATGATGAGTTTTTATTTTCTCACAGCTAATAACTTTTACGAAAGTAATGGTTTTATTTCATAGAAAATACAAAGCATTGTTATCATGAGCCTCTGGCTTGGGAAATCTTATTGTTATTGCACTCCTGTTGTTATTGGAATTAAATTACTTACTTGCTTTTAAATTAAGTCTGCGTTCGAGCTTAGTGGCCTATCAGCCGGAGCTTATCCCGGTTTCAGTAGCATGAAGCAGCTAAGAGTATTTCTACTCCCCGTAGTCCATCGAAGGGTTACCCTCCAACATGCTTCAGTACCCGTTTACATCTGGTGAGAGGCACGGCGAGAGTAAAATGTCTTTCCCGGAAATCGTACGGAATAACCCCGGCCCGGGCTCGAACCCGGACCGCTTGAACCGGAGTCCATTACACCAATCATTAGGCCACCGCGCCTCTTTATCCCTTATTTACAAACCAGTCTTTTAAGGAGCTCAGTCAAGGACAACTCATCTTGAAAAAACTGGCAAGTGTTTTCAAGTTTGTCAATTGTAATCCGTCTTAATCTTCGTCAGACGAAATCATCCATGGTTATTTTCAGGATTTGATTACTCCTTTGTTGTTTTCCTACATTACACAACTATTATTTTGAGGTTTCATTCAATTTGGAAGTAATCAGAAAAAAATGACTTAAAATATCGCGACAATACTGACCATGTCCCTTTAAAAGCAAACTGAGACTAAATTGAAATTGCAGCTCGACATTGTCTGCACTGCGATAGCCAATGCATGTAAAAGCAATCTTAGCCGTTGTGAAAAAGGTTAGACACAGGGACTGCAGCTTTAAACACAGGCGCAGGCAATTTGCTTACACCAATACTGTTATGTACGGCACCAACCTGATTTTCAACCATGTCTATTCTGTTGACTCTACACCGTTCGTAAAGTACAAGCTGGCTTGCAACCTTTCGATGCATTTGTTCGAAAGAGACGCAAGGGTGCGACCAAGCAAAGCAAGGGTATTGATCAGTCGTTTCGTGTTTTGCTTTTAATCTTGTACTATGGTCATCTTGTGAATGAAGCGTGCCATTGTTGAAAACTCAGCTGCGCCACTTTGCTTGAATAATTGCAGGCAACGTTGATCGAAATCTACTAAGTAGCTACGTTAGAATAATTGTTTGACACCATTACGAATGTCATTCATTCTCCAAACGTATAAACCTGGGTTGAGTGAAGAAGATAAGAATAACAGCAACAAGGACACACTAAATGCAACTTCTAATTCTACACGCCTCCCCAAGATAAGGTAAACAACACTAGAAATAAAATAAGGCAAGAAACAGAGAGAAAACAGTAATAAAATGTAAAGAATTGAGACGACAGATTTCTTGTATTTTACCAGGTCTATTGCCGGACGACCAAAATTCTGAGGTGTTTCGTTTGCTTGGACTTGCTGTTGGTGATGACGAATAATTTGGTAAACTTTGAAATAGGCGAATGCCGTGATGACAAAGCAAAAGAGCATCATTGCCATAATCGTAATATACACCTCACGTTCATAAGTTTCCTTGAAGTCAAATAAAAATCGCAAAACAACCAAGGGAATTGGTACAAGCAAAACCATTGCAACTGTTATACACCCACGATGCGATGTTACCAAGGATCGTCGAGACATATGAAGCCATCGTTCAATGGATATAAGTGTTATGAAGAGACTTGTGATGGAAATAAAGTAGGTTGCACTCCCATTAGCAATTCCTCCGAGGACGAAAACTAATGTTGGCCTTTCGCACACAAACCGAGATTCTTTTATATAGATGAAATTAATTGCAGCGACGAAAGGCTGAGCGATGAGTCCTGTACACAAATCCGTGATTGCTAAGCCAGTCAGAAGAAGATGTAATGGGGTTCTCACAAATGTCTTCTTCCAAATTGCCGCCAAAATAAGCGCATTTCCCACAACTGCCACTGGTGACAAAATGGCAATAAATGTGGAAGTGAAAATCGTAACTACGGCAAAAAAAGCTTCGTTCTGCCCATCGCCACCGGCCAAGCTACAAATAACGGGAACCGTTTGCTGTTGAGTGGATTTGTTACTGAACATTGCCTTTCTGTGTTCACTGATCAACTTCGGTTACGTAAGCAGTCTTTTTGTGTGAAGCTTCGTGAAAACGAGCCTCCTTTTGTGCTAAAATGCAAAAGACACCTACATTAAGATAACAATCAAAGCTGAGTCATTATCCATGTTGATGGGCTGTAAACAAAAACCTCTTAAGACCTAGGTCTGATAAAACAAATTGTGGTGCTCTCCGACTTTACTTGCTAAAAAACGATTTAAATCAATACTTATCTATTGTTCGGTCGTTTTTCTTCCATTTTGATCGTTTTAATTGCCAGAGTTTCCATTAATGAACTAACTGGAAACAGTGACATAATGGTTACAAAATTGAACCTAAATTTCAAAAAAGTCACTTCCCATTAGGTTTTTTCCCAAGAGAGGGCAAGCACTAACTTTAAGTTAATAAAAGTCCGGTAGTTAACGGTATAACTGGGAAATATAATTGTAAACACATTCTCTTTGATGTTTAATTATTTTTTGTCCCCTAGGGTAAATATGACAACTTATCATGTTATCTTTTGAAAATCGTACTGAATTTTAAAACTAAACATTAAATACAACATTAAAAAAGTTTATCTCTTAATCACATTTTCTGTTCTTACTTTGCCAAATGCAAATTCGATTCGCTTTTATTTTCAGTGTCAGTTGCGGAAATGTTATTAAGAAACAACCTTTCCCCTTAGGAAAAATTAAATGTTTGGTGGTGCTATGGTTTCAAATTAAATGCACACAACTGCAGGATCATGTAAGTAAACAAAGAGATAACGAAAAAAATACTTAAAAAATAACATAGAAAAAACAAAATAGATACAGGTTAGCTTTCTCGTCAGAGAAGCCAGTAAGTCATTTCTAGGGGGAAAAATAGAAAAAAAATAATGTAAGCACACATCCAACAAAAGACGCGAGGAAGTTTATTACAGTTGCGCAAGATTTAATGCAAGGCTTTCTACAGGTGACATAATGTCGAAAACGAAAATAAATAGAACAACAGAGACTAGCATAACATCCAGTTTTAGAAAATTAACTTTAAACTCACGACTACATATAATTTTACCTAAAATAGCACCAATCTGTGGAGACGAAAACAATAATTTATTGCTTGCATCCTACAAAATGCACAAAATTATGATTAAAAGGTCTTGGAAAGTCTATACGAAAAACGACGTGACAAATCGTTCATTTACAAATCTTGAAAAATTATAGCTGGGCGTATTAGAGAACCGAGCGATGAATTTTCCTTTTAAGTTTACTGAAAGCTGCAGGCTAGATAAATTATTTGCAATGCCACGGAAGAATGACTTATTTTCAACGAACACGTAGCAAAAACCGGACGTATTTATTACAAATAAACTCTTAGTTAAAACTACATTTTATCACTGAAGTTTCTAACAAATGTGCACCACATACTTAGTTGTCTCGTAACGTACACATTTTCTCGGAAAAGAATAAAAAACATTCCTCATCGATCAAATGGTGTATTAAGGTTTTCAGCGTAACACCACGTTGAGCTTAGCCAGAAAGCAACATTTCCTAAAAGTATAAATCTCTTCAGCGAGATCAAAGTGTTCTTTGCAATTTTCATAAGCTACCCTCGGCACAACAGTTGCCTCACTCCATTGCGAATATCGTTCATTCTCCAGAGGTAAAGGCCTGGGTTGAGCGACGAAGACAAAAATAAAAGCGCAATAGACGCCTGTAAGACGGCATGTGCATCTCCTGAACTTTCCTGACTTAGACTTAGGTAAACTCCACTAGCGACAATATACGGTAAGAAACAGATAGAAAATAGGAAAAGAATATATAACATCGAGGCCACTGATTTCTTGTATTTCGCTAAGTCTATTGCCGACTGACCAAATTGCTGAGACGTTTTGTTTGCTTGCACCTGCTGTTGGTGATGTCGAATAATTCGGTATACTTTAAAATAGGCAAATGACGTTATAAGATAGCAAGTGAGTACGCTGGCCATGCTTGCGACCCTCGTGTGATCCTTGTTAGTCTGTTGATTAATTGACAAAACCCTGAAAACGATTACGGGAGTGGGAAGGAGGAGCAGTATGATGACAGCGAAACATCCGCGACGCGATGTCACCAAGGATCGTCGAGATGACATGTGCAGCCATCGTTCAACGGATATAAGTGTTATGAGGAGAATCGTGATGTCAAGACAGTAGATAGCACTGCATTCGCCGATTGTGTATATGGCGATAGTGAGTTTTGGCCTATCCGCGTCACTTAGCATAGAGTTTGTGGAATGCACCAAGGCTCTTGCGGCATAGAAAGGCTGGGCGATGAGCCCGTGCACAAATCGGTGAACGCTAATCCACTCAGGAGAATATGGAATGGTGTTCTCACAAACGTCTTCTTCCAAATTGACACCAAAATCAGGGCATTTCCCGTCACTGTCACCGGTGATAAAAGAGCGATTATAATAGAAGTCGAGAAAAATATATTGCCAGATTCGTCTTCAGCGCTATTGACATCATCCCAGATACAATGAGTGGAAAAATTTTGTGGAGGGGAGAAAGTCATCTTCGTACGCGAACGTTGATAGTCAGATTTGCTTAGGTCAGAATACCTCGATGATGGTCAACAAAGAAGGACAGCTCTTCACACTTTGGCTGTGATGCTCAGTTTTATTGCTATTTTCAATTGAAAGTAGTGTAAATTACATATGGTTTCACCCAGTGACATTTTAATTATGATTGTTCTTTATGAGTTTTTATTGATTTAGACTTATATTTATATCAATATTTTTTCATTCAACTTTCTTATTTATTTTTTTTACACTGAAAATATGTTCGTTTTCTTACAGTTGATTACCTTTCCCAAAGTATACAGACTAAATTAATTTTTACATGAATGAAATTGATTTTTGAATTGCTCTTGAATTTGAAAGTGACAGCTTAATAAGACGCAAGACAGTTTTGTTTTCATGGGAAGGATTTTAATTATGTTGAAATATAAACAGTGTATGTTATTAAAATAGTATTAAAGAACAAACTGAGACTAAATTAAAATTGCAACTATACACATTCAAACCTTTCCAGCAGCAGCTTTTGATTCAATTTCCAAGAATGATCCACATATTATTTCTCTCAACATTATCATTGCATTGTCAAGCAGGCAGGTGATGAGAACACAGTCATCAATAAGAAATAAGTTGCGTTGATAATCAGCAGACGAAATTGATTTTTAAAAATCATATCACATTTGCTTTAATTTCTTGATAGATCTATACTGTCAATCAGTGTAGGAAACCACAAAATGTTGCGAAATCCTTCATTCTTGATTTACCTTATTGTTACTTATTTTCGCGGGACCTTAATTTCGCGAAAATGGAACGGGCATATTTCGCGGGACTTAAATTTCGCGATTTGGCCAAAAAAGTACGATTAAAGAAACTAAATTTCGCGAAAATTGTCAAAATACTGGTCTGCATTAACAAACAGAAAGTCTTGAAATTGACACAACTGATTTTAATTTTCCACAGCAATTGTTTTCAATGACACTAAACAAAACCATATAACAAAACAAAACTTAAAACAGTTTGACATATTCCTAAAGTAGAGCTTTTTGACAACTGTACCAAGATAATTATGAAGTAAACTGACCGCAACGTTGATAAGTCATAACGAACTATATAGAAGTGTATTAAAGTTCGCGTCGTTATTTTTCGCGAGAACCTTTTTTCGCGGGTCTTTAATTTCGCGATTTTTTGAAAATCGCGAAAATCGCGAAAATTAAGTCCCGCGAAAATAAGTAACAATAAGGTACTTAAAAACGCTCTTACAGGTTTTTGTGAAATTTCGTCTACAGGTCAATCTGCTATACTTTAATATATCAAAAAATTAATACCAAGAGTCAATCTAGATTTCAAAAAAATCAGGCTTCTTTAAAAACAAAAAAGAACGACAATCGTTGCTATGGTAACCACTTTTACTAAGAAACCAGTAAGTGTAGTTTGGCAGAAATCGAAGATTGTCTTCCTAGATAATTTTCATTTACAAAACAACCACCCTAGGGCTAAAACAAAGTACATCGAGCCTCCATTTAAGGAGACTCGATGTAGACACAATCGGCGAATGCAGTTTTTAAAAAACTCTGCTGTAAGTGAAACGATCGTGAAACAATTTGGCGAAAGTTTTATGATATGTACGTTGCAATAAATGGAACCAGAAATAGCTGTTTTCTTTTCGTTAACATTAATTGACAAACAGTACAGCAAGCGTTCTTCTTATCAATTCATATTAATTCAAACAAATAGCAAAATATGATACCAAGTATACATAATATTTATTATTCCATACGAGCCACGTATGTATCAAGCAGGTTGTTAGTTTGGTGAACGGGACGTAGATCAGTGAACATTTTCAAAGTTCGATTTTTTAATGTGCTAATCTTAAGCTGCGTTCACATTTCACCCGAAACATGTTTAGAGTAAACATGTTTCAACGGAACATGTTTCACCTAAACATGCTTGTTATTGCATTGTTCACATTAGGTGTTAGTTTCAAACACGTTTCATGCCTGGTGTGTAATTTATGCGGCTTCACGGTTCTTGCATAAATCTTCACCGTAAAAATATAGCTCGAAATTACAATAAAGTTTCCATTAACTCTTTGTCTTTCTGTCTATTTTCAAGCCCTTCGATGAAGCAGGGCTTTCAATCGTTTAGCAAGAAGACAGTATTGTCCGAATTTGCGCTATCAGTCGGTAGCAGAAGATTTTTATTTTGTGAAGTTTGTTTTTCAATTGCAATGCTGCAATTCTGCGCGCTTGTAGCCGCCGTCGAAAACTTTCGTGGCGAAATTTTGCCAAATATTCTGCTTTCTATCCGTCGCCGATAATTCATATTGTATCGCTTTATTAGCCCATATTTTAAATCAACATTTGGTCTCATAGAAAGCCCAAATTTGAAGCTTTTGGGCACTCGCCTCCTCACCGCATGTCCGCCATTTTTAACTTGTTTAGTCTGATCATGATTGAAACTACCTCGTGAGGTAGTTTCAATCATGATCAGACTAATCATGTTTCAATCATGATTCGCGCAATGCACTGCCTGATGTGAACACTTTTCACAGCGAAACATGTTTCATTCGTGATCAGACTAATCATGTTTCGGCCTAATGTGAACGCAGCTTTAGTTTCACCGCAAAACTAAAATTTCAATGCCCGTAAAGACAAAAGGCTTTTATATTACTTCACTCCCATCACCGTGAGGCACAATTTGGTAGTCCAACAACGGAAATTGCAAAAGCAAGTGTAAATGCGGTCGTCTAAACATGAAATACAAGCTGTCAATGCAAATTCTTAGTAACTCTCGATAACCATTCACTGATCTCTGATTTCTTCATTTCAATTGCCCTTGCGTAGCCCGTTTTAAAAGACAGCGAAATTGAATAAACTGTCCCCACGCTTATTTCCACTCAGTAAAGTGCTCAATAAGATGTCAAACAGACCTCCCTTATTTTAATTAAATTATTTTGTACGTATTGATTATCATATAAAAGATGTCTCCAATAAAAAGAAAACTGGGCCAAAACTTACAACAATGAAATTACAAATAGTAAGCAGGTGAAAAGATTGTCATTGAAATAGGTTCCAACAACTGGACCAAAACAACATTTTTTATTAAGTTGTAAAGACATAACCCTCTTCGCACAGTTTTCCACTGAGAGCTGGACATGTTCAATAACGCTACATCCTCTCCTTCACACATTGCCATCGCAGATTGGACTACAAGTGCGGCATGGTTAAATTTTGCATTTGCAAGTGATACCGTTACCGCTGTTTTATCACCGATAGCAGTGGCTGGAAATGCGCTGATTTTGGCGGCAATTTGGAAGAAGACGTTCGTGAGAACACCATTCCATATTCTTCTGAGTGCATTAGCGTTCACTGATTTCTGTACAGGGCTCATCGCCCAGCCTTTAACTGCCGCAGACACTTTGTTCAAAGCAAGCAGTCTGGAAAAAGAGCACGTTACAATAGACACAATCGGCGAATGCACTGCCATCTACTTTGTTTCTATCACGGTTCTTCTCATCACACTCATGTCGATTGAACGATGGCTGCACATGTCTCGACGATCCTTGGTTACATCGCGTCGTTGCTGTGTCACTGTTATCACATTGTTACTGATTCCCATTCCTGCAGTTATTTTCCGCGTTTTAGTGAACGAAAATGGAACTTATGAAAAACATATTTATATATCGACTATGACACTGATGTTCATTTGCTATCTAACCACGTTATTCGCCTATTTCAAAGTTTACCGAATTATTCGTCATCACCAACAGCAAGTCCAAGCAAACGAAACATCCCAGAATTTTGGCCGACAAGCAATAGACCTGGCAAAGTACAAGAAATCTGTGGCTTCCATGTTGTATATTCTATTGTTATTTTCTCTCTGTTTCGTACCTTATATTGTCTCTGCTGGAGTGTTTTTAAATGCACCAAAAGCTGTTGAAACAGTTGTGGCCTTAAGGGTGTCTTTCGTGCTTTTATTTTTGTCTTCTTCACTCAACCCAGGTCTTTACGTTTGGAGAATGAATGATATTCGTAATGGTGTGAAACAGTTGTTCTGCAGAGATAGCTAAAGAAAATGATTTGAACTGATTTAAGGACTCTTACCTCGGTGATGTAGGAGTAGTATATGTTTAAAAGTAATTAATCCAACAAATTTTTAACGTCAAAATAACAACCAGAAAATATACAAAATGGTAACTGTATGTTCGTTTATCTTCCCTAAATTTCCTATGGGGATTTTCTCCTCTACAGCAAATTGCACAAAAATGGACTTTTTTGTAGTTCGTACATTATTGCATGGTGTAATTGACTTCATTATATATTGGAATATGTAAAATGCATATGCTTGTACTGTACCTGCCATGAAGGCTTTCTATGATGAATAAATATCTGCTTCTAAATACACAACAACTCGTTGGGGGTTTCCGGGTCTTTATTGCAATGACCAACGCGCGAATTCTAAAAAAAAATACAGTTGCTAACTGCGCTCTTGCTGTTGTTGCTCGCTCAATAGCTTTCGCAATATGCCAGCTACTTGCGGTTGTGTCGGTACATATATCTTTTGGGCTTGGCTAGCATTTCCACCTATTGTATTTAATCATGATAAACAAGTCTATCATACACTAAATACACAACAACTCGTTGGGGGTTTCCGGGTCTTTATTGCAATGACCAACGCGCGAATTCCCCCAAATCCCCCAAAGAGCTGTTGGCATCATGAGTGAGTGATAGCCTTGCTCATCATGTTTACAGCAGCTAATTTATATTGAAAAGAACAGTCCAAATAACGTTCATACGCGTTTGAGCGCCAGTCGCCTTGGAGTTTAATATAATTCCCAGGTACGCCGCAACTTTGGGCAAACGTTGCTCCTCCCCTACGAAAGGAGTGTCCAGAGTATTTAGAACTGTCAATACCGCATTTGTTAAGTGAAAGCCTAAGCTTATTAGTGAACACCGAGTATGTTAGTGGCGTTAAGGCGTCATCCTTTCGATAAGTAAACGCGGGGCCCAAATCGTGTTCGGTGGATCGAAGTACTCCAGCTAGGTTGAATGCGTGCACAACTGCGGACAGTGGGCAGAGGTTAGAATGCTCAACTTTGGGAACTGGGACGATAAGTGTGCGGTTACGATATTGAATAGTTTTGGACCAGCGAACATAAAGCAGGATGCCCCATTTAGCGAGATGTATGTCACGTCCGCGTATATGTTTTTGTGGGTCGAATGCTGCAGCAGACGGTACGAGAAGGTTTGATTTACGAAAAAAGGAGAAAAACGCCACTAAACACGCAGCCCAGAATGTTGCATCTAGCGAGACAGTAAGGTCAAGTTGCTCGAAGATTCTGTTAAGGATGGCCGGTGTGATAGGTAGCTTTTGTGAAACTGTCCCGCTGTTTGTGCGCATTATGCCACGCATGAGTAAAGTTTTCTGATACTTGAATAAAGGCTCTTCTAAGGGGTTTGGAAATCCGTGCTGCAGATGTAGAATTCGTACTATATTGAGGTAACACGGAATGCTTGAACTTGACAATGTTCTTGCTAGGAATACCACATAGCGCAAGAGGTGACGTGCCCTGCAAGGCACTGGTCGGTGGCCGAAGTACAGGCAGAAACGGAGGTACGCGCGCAACTGAGAACGATATGTCGCTACTGTGGACGGTGCAAATGCTTGCCCTCTGTAGCGCTTTAGTTCAGCGTCGAGACTTTGTTCCTGAGCATGTACTGTACCTGCGGAGGCAAAGAGGCAAATGCATTACTGGATATGTGGGGCTCGCGAGGAACACGCGCAGCAACGCTGCTGCTTTGATTAGAACTAGACAAAAACCGATGACAGTGAGAGGGGTCGTGGAGGCGCGATAAGGCATCTGCTACTGTGTTTTCACTCGTGCTAATATAACGGGCGGTTATACGAAAATTGTTCACCGCTGAAAGCCAAAATATTTCGCGAAGCCAACACATTGTTTGCTTGTTGCGTGAGGTTCCTTTGTTAATAACGCTGACAGTTGTAGTGTTATCGGTGCGTACGGTTAACCATTTGCCGCTGAGTTCTTGTGTCCAGCGCCTAAGCGCGACCAGGACAGTGTATGTTTCTTGAAGATTGATATGCGCCCCAGCGAGCTCGGGACAGTCGACTGCCCAATTTAAGTAGAACCAATCGCCATGAAGAAATCCTCCTGAACCAAGCGGGCACGCGTCTGTGGAGAATTCATCCGAATCAATCGGTTCAGATTCCACAAAGAAACATGTTCCGTTAAAAACACTCAAAAATTCAGCCCACCATGCTAAGTCAGCTTTGAGCGCCGCCGTGGGGCGGATGTGGTGATGTGGGCGTCGCAAGCTATTAACAGTGTCAATCATACGCCGGAGAAACGTTCGCCCGCCAAATACCACTCGTGCTGCAAAATTTAATTTGCCGACGAGAGTTTGCAATTCTCTCTTTGTAACTGATCGCTTCGCCATAGAGATGCTTAGTAGTTCTCGCAATTCGCTCAGTTTACTATCGGGCAACGAGAGCTGCCTATTCACAGTGTCAATTTCAACTCCAAGAAAGGCCAGTCGCTGAGTGGGAGAGACAGCTTTGTCCCAGTTGATCTGAAATCCAAGTTCGCCTAAGAGTCTGATTAACTCATTGTAAACTATTTTGCACTCGCTTTCGCTGTCGCCTATGATGAGAAAGTCATAAAGATACGCTAATACGGTTCGAAAACCTCGCTTTGTCATGAATCGGGTAATCGCTTGCGTGATTCTGTGGAATATTTCAGGTGATTTTGAGGCGCCAAAAGGTAATTTGCAGTCATACATGTAGGTGGTGTGATGCTCTCCGCTAAATTGCCAAGCTAGTCCGGTAGCGCTGTAATTAGATGGGTGAATGGGGACGTGTCGATACGCACTTTTGAGGTCAATTTTGGCAAGATATGCGTTAGGCTTGATAAGCGAGACCGCTTTGTCAAGTGTCACGTAAGAGAAATGTTGCGTAGTTGCGTACGAGTTAACGTTGCTGTGTGCTGGGCGGCTACAGTCGTGTATAAGTCGAATATTTTCGCTGTTTGGTTTAGGGATGGCCCCAAGAGCACTGACAATTGAAGGTTTTGTGCTAGTTATTACATAGTTTCCCATCTGAATTTCGTCGCGAATTTGTCTTTCTACCTTGTCACGCACGTCCGTCGAAGTCGCAGATCGGTAATTCGGTACTTCCGCCGGTGTTACAATCGAATCAGGGGAGATGAGGTGAAAGCCATTTGCGATGCCGTCAAGAATGAATTCCATATCGCTGTCGTCATGTAAGTACGTTCGCCAGGCCTCTAAGTTTAGCGGTGAGCAGTGCAGAGTGGAAGAAAGTCATATGCCAGTGTGCGGAGTGGGGTGTTCGTGTTGTGGGTGAGGCTGGTTACAATTGGAAATGATACACACGTGCTGAAAGCGACAATTAGGCCAGTGACATCCGGTCGGCGAATTAAATTGCCTGCAAATAGGTGTGGGCACATGTTGCTGACGATTTCGCGCCAAAGATTTTTTCGGAGGAGCCTGTGCGGAACTGGGAGGGCGGCGTTTGACGAGAAAGCGAGTGTGTAAATGCTGGGAGTCACTTCCCCACCTGAAACCATATTTGTGCTGCAACTTGCGATATTCGTTATCATAAAGAAGAGCGGAGAGGAAAGTATGGCTTTCCAAAAGTTCCGCAAACTTGACTGTGTATGACAAATAGTCAGCAATGCTGGGTGTGCCTGACAGTTTTCCTGTGGTCAGCAGCTCATGCATAATTCGCGCGTTTGCGGCTATCCACATTGACAGCGTAATGTTTTCTAACTTCGGTTTTCCTTTTTGTGCTCTTATCACGATGCTTGCCCCACCAGAGCTACTAATCTCTTGTTCTTCTTCGTTGCTTGCTAGATTATTGACACTAACAAAGTCTGTTATTAACAGTGGTTTCTCACCTCCTTTGGCTACTTGCGCTGCTTTTGCACTTGTTCCTAGGAACACTTGCGGATCGTTGTCTAGGCGTGGGAGAGGGGTCTCCATAGCACCCAGCGTCAGCAAAGGGTCGTCTATGGCGCCAATTCCTTCGATTTTCTTTAAAATCTCGTCGAGGCCACCGTCCTTTGCCAGTGACTTTGTGGTGACTGGGTCTGGATCTAATGGAGTAGCGTTGGAGCCTTTACGTAGCTCAGTGATTGCCTTGACGAGCAGTTTTCGCTGACCAAGGGTCATTTCCAAGCTCGTAACATCCGAGTCGGTCACAAGAGCAAGGGCCTCTTTTGTGTCCAGGTCTTGCTTTGTCAGGAGTTCGGAAGTCTCCTTCTTAAGGCCATTAGTTTCGCACCAATTTTGAAAATCAAACGGAGCAGCCATTGAGTAACAAAAAAATACAGTTGCTAACTGCGCTCTTGCTGTTGTTGCTCGCTCAATAGCTTTCGCAATATGCCAGCTACTTGCGGTTGTGTCGGTACATATATCTTTTGGGCTTGGCTAGCATTTCCGCCTATTGTATTTAATCATGATAAACAAGTCTATCATACACTTAAAATTAAAATTTTGGCATTTAAAGCTGCTCGAATTATTCCAGCTGTTTCAAAAATTGAACAGAGCCAGTTTTGCATTAGAAAGTTTAATTTAGTCACAGTTTGGTTCGTACGGTTAATTTTGTATATTATTGTTTGCATTTCAACATTATCAACCGCTACACTACATGAACAATGATGTTATACCAACTACAGACTCATTCAGGCCAAGCCTTCCCTTAAACTTTATTTTTTCCGTAGCTAGATTCTTTCAGTAGAAACCGCTTTGTAATTGAAACTAGGCTCAATATGAAAATTGAAGACAAAATTATTTAAAGAACTTGTTGTCCTCCAAAAACATAATAAAAAATAATCTTCGTTGCAAGAAATTGTACTAGAAATAGCATTAGTTAAGCTGCATCATTTCGATAGAATGTGTTTGGAATCAAACTGCAACCGAGTGAAAAAAATCTATTCTAAGTGAAACGATCGTGAAGCAATTTGGCGAATGTTAATGATTTGTGCGGTGGCATAAATGGGACCAGAAATAGCTGTGTTTTGTTTCGTTGTCATCAATTTTATTCATACAAACAGTGCAACAAACGTTCCTCTTGATCTTTTCATACTTATCCAACAAACATGATAGAAAACTTTTAATTTAGGTGTGGTTATTTATACGAGCCACATATGAATTAAGAAGATTGCTCGGTCTTTTTATGTGTTAATGTCTGATCCTCCGCAATACAAAAAGTCCTAAAAGAAGAAAAATATTTTATCTGTACTTTACTACCGTTACCCAAAGGCAAACTTTGGTAGCCTCTCATAGTAATTACAAAAGCAAATGTAAATACGGTCGTCTAAAAATGTCACCAGGTGCGACTATATGTCCTCCACACCACTTTTAGTTGAAAATAGCAACAAAACTGAGCAACACACAGAAAGCGTGAGGGGCTGCTTTCCTGTGTTCAACCTCATTGAGGTATACTGACCCAAGCAAATGTTTCAACGTTCTTTAAAGAAGCTAGACCATGTTCAGTAACACAACTTTCTCCCCTTTGAAAAATGTTTCCACACCTTGTATCTCGATGGATGAAAACAGGCCTGAGATCGTATCACACTATTACAAGCTTGTTTTCTCAACTTATATTAGCATTGCTGTTTTATCACGGGTGGCAGTGGCGGGAAATGGCCTGATTTTGGTGGCAATTTGGAAGAAGACGTTCGTAAGAACAGCATTCCATATTCTTCTAAGTGGATTAGCGTTCACCGATTTGTGTACAGGACTCGTGGCTCAACCTTTCTTTGCCGCAGCCAATATGATGTACGCAGGGAACCCTATAGTTGTGTACGCTATAAGCACAATCGGCGATATTTCCGCCATCTACTTTATTTCTATAACTGTTCTTCTTATAACACTCATGTCCATTGAAAGATGGCTGCACCTGTCTCGAGGATCCTTGGTTACATCTCGTCGTTGTTATTTTACTGTTGTCACACTGTTACTTATTCCCATTCCCGCAGTTGTTTTCCGCGTTTTCACGAAAATAGAACTTATGAAAGACACATGTACATAATGACTATGGCAATGATGTTTTTTTTTTTTTGCTTTCTTACCACGTCATTCGCCTATTTTAAAGTTTACCGAATTATTCGTCGTCACCAACAGCAAGTCCAAGCAAACGGAACATCTCAGAATTTCGGTCGACAAGCAATAAATCTGGCGAAGTACAAAAAATCGGTGGCTTCGATGTTATATATTCTTTTGGTGTTTTCTATATGTTTCATTCCTTTTATTGTCTCTAGTGGCGTGTTTATAAGTGACTCAGATACTTTTCAAACAGTTGTTGCCATCAGGTCATCGATAGTGTTTTTATTTTTGTCTTCGTCACTCAACCCAGTTCTTTATGTTTGGAGAATGAATGATATTCTTCATGGTGTCAAACAGTTGTTCTGCAGAGATAGCTAAAGAAAATGATTTTAACTGAATTTAAGACTTTTATTTCGGTGGATTGTGAGAGTAGTATATGTCAATAATATAAGTAATTTAGTAATTTATCCAAAGTTTTAGCTTCAAAATGACAAAATAATTAGTTATTTTGTACATTGCAGAAGCGGTAATTTTAATAATTTAGATAGAAACGTTTTTGGGGTCAAAATGCAAAAGGGGGATTGAGAAAATTAAAAATAGGAAAAGATATACTGTAAGCAAAAGCATCTTGAAACAATTTGGCGGGTGTTTTATGATATGTACGTTGTTAGAATGGAACTAAAATCAATTAGCAAACAGAACAACAAATGTTTTTCTTGATCTATTCATACAACAAAAAGCAAAGTATAATAGGAAGTATACAAAACATTTATTTATGTCCGATATGTTTGAAGCAGGTTTTTATTTAAGTGAAGGGACCGTAGATCACTGATTATTATCTAAAGTTCGATTTTGTATGTGCCAATCTCAGTTTAAATGCAAAACCAAAAAGTCACCTGCCATCCAACGAAAAAGTGTTTATATTTCTTTTCTCACATGACCGTAAATCACAATTTGGTAGTCCACAAACGGAAGTTATTAAAGCAAATGGAAATACGGTCGCCTAAACATGAGATAAAAGCTGTCAATGCAAATTCACTGATATCTGATTTCTTCATTTCAATTGTCAATGTGTTCCCTGTTCTAACAGATAGCGCGTTGAACACAATATTACTTATAATTTTCATATTGATTATCATATAAATGGCGTCCCCATTAAATAGGAAACTGGGCCAACAAATAATAACAGAGCAATTAGAAACGGTAAGCAGGTGAAACGATTGATATTTACATGGTTTCTAACAACTAGAATAAAAATGACATTTTGTATTACGTTTTAAAGACATACCCTGCGCGCCACTTAATCAGTGAGGGTTAGACATGTTCAATAACACCACATCCTCTCCTTCACACGATTCTACCATCCCAAGTTAGACTACGAGTAAGGCATGGTAGCAGTAGCTGGAAATGCGCTGATTTTGGCGGCAATTTGGAGGAAGACGTTTGCGAGAACACCATTCCATATATTTCTGAGTGGATTAGCGTTCACTGATCTGTGTACAGGACTCATCGCTCAGCCATTCACTACCGCAGACACTTTGTTGTACGTAGCATACGATCCTAGAGTAGAGCACGTTATAATACACACAATCGGTGATAGCAGTTCCATCTACTTTATTTCCCTCACGGCTCTTCTTATAACACTCATGTCCATTGAACGATGGCTGCACATGTCTCAACGATCCTCAGTTACATCCCGTCGTTGCTGTTTCACTGTTATCATTTTGTTACTGATTCCCATTCTTGGATTTGTTTTCCGCGTTTTAGTAAATGAAGATGAAACTTATGAAAAACATATTTATATAACGACTATTACACTGTTGTTCATTTGCTATCTTACCACATCATTCGCCTATTTTAAAGTTTACCGAATTATTGGTTGTCACCAACAGCAAGTCCCATAACGAGCCGCAAGTTCTTAGCAACCGAAATCAGACCTCTGGATCCCGCAGAGATAGAGGTTTTTTCTCCTCTATCTCAGCGTGAAGTCCAGTAGCTTGCAGCATTCCATTGTAATAATATCCCTGCCATTAATCGTTTCTGTTCTACTAAATGTGCGAACTTTAGCGCGAATGTGTCATAATCCTGAAACGTGAAAATGTGTATATAATTAAAAATTCTATTTTGGTCATAAACAAGCTTCAGAGAAATACAAGACGTTTGATGTTCCGGAACATTACATATTTGGCACAATTAGTTTTAGTTTGGGAAGAATGCGAGCGGTCTTCTTTTACTTCAGTTTCTTCACGGAGCGAGTTAAAAAGTTTAAAAGCGAAATACTTCTTGAACGAACTCTTTGATTTTCTCATTTTTAACTGCTCGCGTACAGACTTATCTCTATAGAAATGTATTTTTCAAGTTGTGTCTAGATACCCGGCAGCGCTATGTACCCGGCAGTCAGAATTTCTTACCGTTTTTCTAAGAATACTCGAACGAAACACCTATCCAAGCGATTTCCATACTTACATGTAAGGCTTCCGGCTACACCGAATTGCACACTTTTTCTCAACAAATATCGCAGCCCATAGCACAAAGCGTTTGGCGGAGGAAGTTCATCGGTGAGAAATTTCATCTACTTATATTAATTCGTTGGCATTTCTAAACAAAGATCGAATTTTAGATTTTCATTCTTTCATTGATGTTTTTCTGATCTCACTAAACAACTTATTGATGTGAATGCATGGCCCATGTTTTCTGCGGAGAACTAACAGTCTTTACAATTTAAAAGTACACAACCTATGTTGATCATGACTTTTGCAGATTTGGCGGCTCCTAAAAGAGCCATTTTTAGCGACCTACAAACGTCCAAAACGACGAAAGCAGGGCGCGGTGGCTCATCAGTAAAAGAGCCGTTTTGGGGGCAGTGCTGCTGGACTGGAGACAGGATATGCTTTACTTAATACACCAGCTGTACAAACGAGCCGCTAACAGGATTTCAGCAACTGCTTCGCTGTCTTCTTTCCCTCTTGATGTTCCTACCATAGACCGAACAATATTAAAGTTCCCCTGAATCAGTCTGTATTGTTCTCTGAACGTACTGTTGCACGTCCTGTGCTGCCACTTATTGCAGCCATCACATTAAAGGGCTTCTTGGCGCGCGTTTACGATTTTTTTTGCGCTTTTTGTACATTTTTTTGTTTCGTTTTTCATTTTACTTTAAAGCTTTCCTTTACAGTTCAAATGAATGAATGACGAGAACTGCGAGTAGAGTCTCGTCAAGAGTCGAAATATTAGTCATTTCATTGGTTAATGTTAATGTTGATACCAGGGCTAAACTTGGGGAAGCCCTAAGCTTTGAAGTTTGTATATCCCAGAAATACTCAGGCATGCAATGCCCGATGCCAGGACTAAAAGTTGGAATAACCAAAGAGGATATATAACACTTGCCTAAGCCTCGATGTCATGTGCGAATCAAAATATTAAAAAAAGGTTATATATCCCTGAAGCACTCAGGCATACAATGATGCCAGGACTCCAAATTGGAATAACCAAAGAGGATATATAACACTTACCTAAGCCTTGATGTCATGTGAAATCAAAATATTAAAAAAGGTTATATATCCCTGAAGCACTCAGGCATACAATGATGCCAGGACTCCAAATTGGAATAACCAAAGAGGATATATAACACTTGCCTAAACCTCGATGTCATGTACGAATCAAAATATTAAAAAAAAGTTAAATATCCCTGAAGTACTCAGGCATACAATGATGCCAGGACTCCAAATTGGAATAACCAAAGAGGATATATAACACTTGTCTAAGCCTTGATGTCATGAGCGAATCAAAATATTAAATAAGGTTATATATCCCTGAAGCACTCAGGCATACAATGATGCCAGGACTCCAAATTGAAATAACCAAAGAGGATATAAAACACTTGCCTAAGCCTTGATGTCATGAGCGAATCAAAATATTAAATAAGGTTATATATCCCTAAAGCACTCAGGCATACAATGATGCCAGGACTCCAAATTGGAATAACCAAAGAGGATATATAACACTTGCCTAAGCCTCGATGTCATGTGCGAATCAAAATATTAAAAAAAGGTTATATATCCCTGAAGCACTCAGGCATACAATGATGCCAGGACTCCAAATTGGAATAACCAAAGAGGATATATAACACTTGCCTAAGACTTGATGTCATGAGCGAATCAAAATTTTAAATAAGGTTATATATCCCTGAAGCACTCAGGCATACAATGATGCCAGGACCCCAAATTGGAATAACCAGATAGGATATATAGCACTTGCCTAAGCCTCGATGTCATGTGCGAATCAAAATATTAAAAAAAGGTAATATATCCCTGAAGCACTCAGGCATACAATGATGCCAGGACTCCAAATTGGAATAACCAAAGAGGATATATAGCACTTGCCTAAGCCTCGATGTCATGTGCGAATCAAAATTTAAAAAAAAAAGGTTATATATCAATGAAGCACTCAGGCATACAATGATGCCAGGACTCCAAATTGGAATAACCAAAGAGGATATAAAACACTTGCCTAAGCCTTGATGTCATGAGCGAATCAAAATATTAAAAAAAAGGTTATATATCCCTGAAGCACTCAGGCATACAATGATGCCAGGACTCCAAATTGGAATAACCAAAGATGATATAAAACACTTGCCTAATCCTCGATGTCATGTGCGAATCAAAATATTAAATAAGGTTATATATCCCTAAAGCACTCAGGCATACAATGATGCCAGGACTCCAAATTGGAATAACCAAAGAGGATATATAACACTTGCCTAAGCCTCGATGTCATGTGCGAATCAAAATAGTAAAAAAAAGGTTATATATCCCTGAAGCACTCAGGCATACAATGATGCCAGTACTCCAAATTGGAATAACCAAAGAGGATATATAACACTTGCCTAAACCTCGATGTCAATGATGTGCGAATCAAACTATTAAAAAAAAGGTTAAATATCCCTGAAGCACTCAGGCACACAATGCTGAACCAAAGAGGATATATAACACTTGCCTAAGCTTTGATGTCATGTGCATGCAATGATGCCAGGACTCCAAATTAGACCAGCCAAAGAAGATATATAACACTTGCCAAAGCTTTGATGTCATATGCGAATGAAAATATTAAGTTAGTTTATATATCCCTGAAGCACTCAGGCATGTAACGATGCCAGGACTCCAAGCTGGACAAACCAAAGAAGATATTTAACACTTGCTTAAGCTTAGATTTCATGAGCAAATCAAAATATACTTATATTAAATAAATTTCAATATCTTGGAAGCACTTATATTAGGCATGCAGTGATACCTGGACTTTACGTTTGCCAAGCCAAGGAGGATATATAACACTTGCCTAAGCTTTGATGTCATGTACGAATCAAAATAATAAATAAGTTTGTATGTCCCAGAAGCACTTAGGCATGCAATGATGAGCAAACCAGACAGGATATATAATGATCGCATAATTTTTCAAGTTACACTTCTCCAAAATTATTCCTTGTCAAATCCTGGTTTAGCCAGAAAAAATATATATTAAACCTGACTATTGTCACTCATGGATTTTTCTTCTTACTGGAGAATATTAATTTTATATGCTGGTAATGCATGAACAATGTTACCCTGCATAGCTCCTAGTATTTACTTTACCAAAACGATCGGCGCTAGTATTCGTCAAATTTTGGCCGATCTTCGGTCAATTAGTTTTGTCCACCAGCCAAATATGCTTCTTTTAGACGCTGTCTTTTTATTTTCTGTCGAAAATAGGCCTGAGAAACAAAGCCGAGAGAATTCATAGGCTATAGATACCTCTTTCTTGTGTACGTGTCGATGAAAAGCCCGCCATTTTTTAGGTTTCTGAAATCGACCATGGCAAATTCGCTCAAAAGGCTTGAAACCAATGGGCCACATCAATTATCCACAGGAACACTGAATATTTAAGGACTCAGGGGATTCAGTACCATTTCCATGATTTGCACGTCGGAGTGCTGCAGAATCCATTCTGAACAGGACTCGATCGAAATGAAGACAAATTTAACGCGCGCCGTTGTCAGGAAAATCTGTAATCCAATCTCAACAAATGTCAAAAGAACAATTCAGCCGCTTGAAATAAACGGGAATGCCTCCAAACAGCCGCTTCACATGTGATTGTACTAAAGTGTTAAAACTCTCGGCCGGTAAAACCACAAATCACATGCGATGATAGCTTCTGAGCCAGCCTATGACGTCACTTCATAGCAACCAGACCGTGCGAATTTTTGAACTTCCGGTTACTTGTGGCTCGTTATGAGCAAACGAAACATCCCAGAATTTTGGCCGACAAGCAATAGACCTGGCGAAGTACAAGAAATCTGTGGCTTCCATGCTGTATATTATATTGTTATTTTCTTTCTGTTTCGTACCTTATATCATCTCTGCTGGAGTGTTTATCAATGCACCGGTAACTTTTGAAACAGTTGTGGCCTTAAGGGTGTCTTTTGTGCCTTTATTTTTGTCTTCTTCACTCAACCCAGGCCTTTACGTTTGGAGAATGAGTGATTCGTAATGGCGTAAAACGGTTGTTTTGCAGGTACAACTGAAGAAAACTATTTTTTGGCATTAAAAACCGCTCGACTTTCGCCAGCTGTTTTAAAAATTTAAAAGAGCCAGTTTCGCATTTGAAAGTTTAATTTTGCCACAGTTTGGTTCGTACGGTTGATAATATATGTATTTGTTTACAGTTTAGCATTATCAACAGCTATACCAGGTTTAATGATGTTATACGAACTACAAACTCATTTTTTTCCAAGTCTCCGCTAAAAAGTTATTTAGCTGTAGACTCTTTCGGTAGACACGGATTGCGATTGAGACCAGTCTCAATATAAAAATTGAAGACAAAATTAATTAACGTATTGCCCTCCAAAAGACTTAATCACAAAATCAATCTTCGTTGCAAAACAATCGAACTAGAAAGAGTATTAGTTTAGCTGCATCGTTTTGATAAAAAAAAGGTTTGGAATCAAAATGCAACCGTGTGAATGAAAAAATTGAAAAAAAGTCGGCTGCAAGTGAACAATTTGGCTAAAGTTTTATGATATTTACGTTGTAATAAATGGAACCAGAAATAGCCATGTTTTATTTTCTTTTACATCAATTAACAAACGGAACTAGAAACCTTTTTCCTAATCTATTCATACTAATCCAACAGATAGCAAAATATGATAGAAAGTATACAGATCATTCATTTATATCATACGAGCCACATATGTATGAAGGAGGTTGTTTGGTGAACAGGACGTAGATGATTGAACACTTTCAAAGTTCGATTTTTAGGTGCTAAATCTCATTTTTACCCCCAAAACCAGGCAATCGCCTGCCCTTAATTAAAGAAGAAAAAGTTCAATTTTTATGTGCTCATCTTAGTTTCACCGCAAAACTAAAAGGTCACCTGCCCTTAAAGACTAAAAACCTTTTAAATTTACTTTACTGCCATTACCGTTAGGCACAATCTGTAGTCCACTAACGGAAATTGCAAAAGCAAATGTAAATACGCTTATTTAAACTTGAAATGAATGTAAACTTTTAATAACTCTCGATGGCCATTCATTGTTTTCCTGCTTTCTTCATTTCATTTGTCACTGCGTAGCCCGTTCGAAAAGACAGCGACGTTGTATAAACTGACCCTTATTTCCACTCTAAAGTGCTCAAAAAAATTATCAAACAGACATCTCTTTTTAAATATATATTTCTTGTATATATTAATTATCATATCAAAGAGGTCTCGAATGAAAAGGAAACTGGGCCAACGGAAATTACAAAAGAAAATGTAAATATGGTAGTCTAACCATTAAATAAAAGCTGTCAATGGAACTCTTATAACTCTCGATGACCGTTCCCTATTTCCCGCTTTCTTAACTTCAATTGACAGTGCCTAACCCATTCTACAAGACAGCAGCATTGAATACAACTATCACCACACGTAGATTTTCACTCTGAAGCGCTCAATAAGATATCAAACAGACCTCCCTCATAAATTTCATTTATGCAGTACATGTTGATTATCACATAAAAGATGTCTCCAATTCAAAGAAAAATGGGCCAAAAATAATAACAAAGTAATAAGAAATAGTAAGCAGGTGAAACGGTTGACATTAACAACTTGGTGACAAATACTTTTTCATTGCGTTGCAAAGACATACCCTGTTCACGCAGTTAATCGACGAGAGCTAAACATGTTCAGTAACACGACATCCTCTCCTTTTCACAATTCTGCCAGCGCAGATTGGACTGCAAATTCGGCACAGTTAACTTCTGCAATAGTTATCGCTGTATTATCACCGATAGCAGTAGCTGGAAATGCGCTGATTTTGGTAGCAATTTGGAAGAAGACGTTTGCACCAACACCATTCCATATTATTCTGAGTGGATTAGCGTTCACTGATCTGTGTACAGGACTCATCGCTCAGCCTTTCAGCGCCGCAGCCACTTTGACGAAAGTAGCAAACCCTACAGTACAGTACACTAGGTCGCTGCTTTATATCACCTTAGACACAATCGGCGATAGCAGTGCAATCTATTTTATTTCCCTCACGGTTCTACTTATAACACTCATGTCCATTGAACGATGGCTGCACATGTCTCGACGATCATTGGTCACATCGCGTCGTGGATGTTTCATTGTTTTCAATATGTTACTGATTCCCATTCTCACAGTTGTTTGTCGCGTTTTAAGCAATGAAAATGAAACTTATAGAAGATATATTTACGTAATGACCATAACACTTATGCTCTCATGTTATCTTACCACTTCTTTTGCCTATTTTAAAGTTTACCGAATCATTCATCATCACCAACAGCAAGTAAAAGCAAACGAAACATCTCAGAATTTTGGCCGAAAAGCAATAGACCTGGCGAAATACAAGAAATCAGTGGCTTCCATGTTGTACTTTGTAGCATTATTTTCATTCTGTTTCATTCCTTTCATTGTCTTTAGTGGCTTGTATATTGGTATACCAAATAGTTTTGAAGTAGCCGTGGCTAACAGGGTGTCAAAGGTTCTTTTATTTTTGTCTTCTTCACTCAACCCAGGTCTTTATGTTTGGAGAATGAATGATATTCGTAACGGAGTAAAAAAGTTATTTTGTAACTGATAGCTAAAGAAAACGATGTTAACTCTTTTATCTCAGTGACGTGGATTGTATGAGATTATACATGTTTTTGTTACATAAGAAATGTATTCGACATAGTTTTAACTGCCCTTTGTAAAATATATTGGTATTAGAGAGTTAAGAGCAAATGCTTAAATAACTTTAAGAGCACAAAAGGATGTAGATAACAAGACATGAAAAAGATTGATATTCTTCTGTCGATATCATGTGACAAGAAATAATATTAGTCTCCAACGTTAAACGTTACACAGTGACCTGTCCCATACCCTCCCCCCCCCCCGAATTGGGATACTTCCTATAGTCAACAAAATGGGGAGTTTTGCCCACTAGAGCTACTTTTTTAAGGCTGTAGGTGTATAAAAGGGTAGGGATTTCCAAGGTGAAATATACAAAAAGGGATATATATACAAGCAAAATCTTTCAGAAACAATGTCGAAAATGTCCTGTAATGTGGATCACTTTTATACTATTTTTCAGTTTAATTGTACAACTGTAATAATTATATGTAACTATATTAGAAGTGTTTAAAATAGTGCACTGTGATGAAATTGTCTTATTACTGTTAACTCCAAAGATGGCATTGTAAGATCAATAAATCCTTGAAAACGACACATTTGATTAATGCACAGAGGTAAATATGCAAATGCACTCTTTTGTACTGTGATTTTATTAGATTTAAAAACAACAAGCTGCCAATGTCATTAAAGATGTGTTTAGTGTTCATCGTGTTGTAAGATAGAAATAATGAACGTTTATTCGTTTTTCTCGCGATGGAATCGCTTTGAGATGTTGATCGCGACGTTTCGACTGGAATACTGATAGTTTTCATCAGCCGATGAGGTCGATTGTTTATTTAACCAGTCAACAGCCTACTATTGGTCTTACAATGGAAACCGAGAAAGATAACACTATTACCTTTCTCGACACATCAGTTTCCAGGGATTCAGACGGTATTCTCACCACCAGTGTGTATAGAAAGCACACACACACTGACCAATACCTAGCCAACAATTTACACTCAATTCAATCAATGAAACGTGGTATTGTTGTGTCTTTACGACCAAGCCAAACACCTCACAACTAAACCATCAGTTCTCTCTGGAGAAAAGAAACGTCATCATTACTTGTCACAAACGGATGTCCTTCTTTATTTGGACGAAAGCTCACAAAGACAACAAGACCAACAGCCAACAAAGAACCCATGCAGGAAATTTAAATCTACTGCGCATTTATCCTATATTAAAGGCATATCAGAGGTTCTTCGCCGCTGCCTACAACAACAAGGCGTACGCACCGTCCTTAAGTCAGACATAACTCTTAGGTCCAGAAGACGACCCTGAGCCAAATAAACAAAACAGTGTCGTCTATAAGATCCCATGTGAATGCAGTAAAGTATATATCGGGGAAACAGGGAGAGCGATGAAAGAAAAGATCAAAGAACACGGCAGAGATATACAACATGTTCATATACACAAAACTCAGCATTTTCGGAACACGCTAACGAAACGGGGCACCTTCGATTCCTTTATGGAACGAAGTTAGGTTTATTGATCGTAACCCTCACTGGTACACACGCAGGGTCAAAGAGGCTACTCATAGAAGACGTTGTCCTAATAACCTCAATAAAGATAGTGAATCGAAACTCCTGAAGCTTGGATACCTACGATCAAAACGCGCAACTAGCCGGTCGACATCAAAGCGGACCTATGAGGGAACAACATCTACTATATCTTACAGTCGGGATAATAATAAGGATCGAAACGCACCAATAGTAGCAAACCAACATGTTACAAACAGCGACAATTAAACAATCAACCTCATCGCCTGATGAAGACTATCAGTATTTATTGCAGTCGAAACGTCGCGAACAACAACTCAAAGTGATTCCATCGTGAGTCAAACGAATAAATGTTTATCTTTCAAAACAAACTACCAGTTAAAATTTAATTTTTGTCGTTAAAAGTTATTCGATCGCCAGCTGTTTCAAATATTGACTTCGATCCTGCTAAAAATTTTAATCAATTTGAAATTACTACAAAATATATATTAAATACACTCAAGGATTCAAAGAGTGACTTGATTAAAATCCCAACCTAAACTTAATACTTTTTTCACCTTTTTCATGTATTATCGACAGTATTCAACATCTAATATATTCTTCCTTACGATAGCAATAAATTGTCAAGAAAACAGGTTATGGGAGTAAGAGCACATCTCCTAAATATTTCCAAAATATACGATAGTCAATATGGGGATTTATATTTTGAACCTGGGACAAAACATGGTAGTTCACATTTTAGCCGGTCATTCTCATTTGTTATCGAGTTAATCGACTAAAACTCAGAGTTGTATGTAAAGGATAAAATTGAGTTTGTTTTAATCATCATCATCATCATCATCATCATCATCATCATCATCATCATCGTCATCATCATCTCGAACAACCGTACCAGGCGTCACGACACCAATAGTGCAAGCATGTCCCGCTATTTTTCCTTGTCTGCCGCCATGAACTCCAGATTTTGAAGTTCCATTCCAGCCAAATTGGTATCCAACTCCACGGTGTCTCTGCTAGTGCAACACCTTCTCCTTCTTCGCTTGGCATTTTCAGGTCTCCATTCCAATAGGGCTTTGTGGAGTCTTTCATAACCCATACGACTGACATGGTGTTTATTTTAATAAAAAAACTTTCCTTATACAATAGAACGTTTACTAAGTGACAACTGGTAGCTTCAAGCTACTAATTTTGATTAATATTCTGCTGGAAGTTCACAGGTACATTGGAAGAGGCCCAAAAGCTATATGCCAAGGAATACTACTATCTAAGTTCAATTTTTTTTTAGTTTTTCCATGGTGCTTCTTAATCTCCAAAACAGCTTAGATAATAGAAGTCGATGTGAGTATTCTGGATTAATTTCTGGCAGATTTAAATTTCGGACTTTTTATACTGGCGTGAATGCACCCTCATGAAATACACTTTGAATCAAACAAAACACTTATTAAATCTAGTACACAATAAAGTAGCCAACTTATTTAATAAAACTGTCGCCCGAGTTAATTATTTTTCCTCCCGATAGCTAATATGCGACCATTTGAATGAAAACGTATTTATTTTGAATAGTATTCTTCACGGGGTATTGCTTATTATGCTTAACAAGGTGCATCTAACTTTGGGTTTATGATCATGAGCCATTCACATAAAAGCTATTGAGCAACACCTCTATATGGCACTGTCTATAATGCTGTGAAAGGTATTATTAACTCTTAATTATAACTTTCTGGATGAAACCCTAGGTGTGACCATTCAGATGAGAACTTTTGAGCAGTAGTTGTCATTTCGTTCGAATTCTGCTTAATTATGCCAAATAAGGCTCTTTACTGCATTACGAATATCATTCATTCTCCAAAGATAAAGACATGGGTTGAGTGAAGAAGACAAAAACAAGAGCATCACAAACACATTATATGCTGTTGCTATTGCCAAATTGTTGCCTAGACTGAGGTACACCCCAAGAGATATAATAAAAGGTAAAAAACAAAAACAAAATAGAACTAAAATGTAAAGGATTGATGCTACAGATTTCTTGTTTGACCAAAATTCTGACACGGTTCATTGGCTTGCACCTGTAGCTGATGACGACGAATAATTCGGAACACTCTAAAATAAGCAGTTGTCATGACAAAAAAACAAACCAACAGCATTGTTGACATCATAATACTCGACTCAAGCCCATGGGTTCTTTATATGACGTGTAAAAGTCGCAAAACCACCACGGGAATTGGAATAAGCAGCAGCGCGCAAAATGTTAAATATTTGCGACTCGATGTAAACGAGGATCGCTGAGACATGTGTAGCCATCGTTCAACGGACATGAGTGTTATAAGAAGAATCGTGATTGTAATAAAGTAGGTTGCACTGCCATCAGCAATAGACGCTATGGTAACATAATGTGTTAGCCTGCCACAAATAGCTACCTCAGTGTTGGCTAAAAACAAGAACATTCGGGCACTATAAAATGGCTGAGCGATGAGCCCGGTAAAAAAGTCGGTGAGTGCTAAGCCACTAAGAAGAATATGAAATGGTGTTCTCGCAAACGTCTTCATCCAAATTGCCGCCAAAATCAGCCCATTTCCCGTCACTGTCAACGGCGACAAAATAGCCATGATGATAGAAGTTGACAACGCACTCGCTTCGTAACAGTACGATTCATAGATATTATTGTCATCGTCGTTTCTACAGGAAGTAGGTAAACTTTGTCGAGGAGAGGAAGAAGTGTTATTGACAACTGCCTTCATATCGCATCGCGCACAACGTCTATAGTCACATTAATTTATAAACGAGATCAAATTGATCCCAGCGCAGAAGCTCACATTTTCGCACTTAAAATGTGAATAAGACGTTTGCCTGAAACCTTGCAGGCGTTGGTTTTTGGTCCCTTTGAATCGTTTCACCTGCTGCCTTGTATTAAATTACTTCTGTTATTACTTCAAATATTTCATTCATTCTTTTGAAATTATTTCATACATGTCTATTACATTTTTGGCATTGTGTTTTGCACCTCTGTTCTGCTCGACGTTGATGTAGTCTTGAACCTATTCAGGGAAAGCTATCTTGCTGTCATTTTATAATCGCATAGTTTTTTGCTTTAATGCACACCTTAGCACTTTCTGCTTTCGATTTCCGAAATGGGGATGATGAACGTACGTTATCATAGGCAACTTTTTAAGAAATGTAAATAAAACAACACCAAACAGAACCCGTTTTTGCAAAGGTCAATATTTCAAACTGTAGTGTTCCTGCTCTTGGAAGGCAGATGAGAATGCCATCCGAAGATTTGCCAACTGATTGTATCCATGAGGGGTAAGCATAGTTAGAATGGCAAATTAAAAAAAGGACTCTCGAACATGATTTTTTGTAATATTATATATGTGAAATGTGAGAAAGGACAGCATAAAAAACCCTGCAAAACGTCCAGGTTTCATATCATGAAATGGTGCTTGCACCGAAATTGCAAAACAGGCTACATGTCTCGCTTTTTAAGCTCTCTTGATATCTTTATCGTTTTTCACAACAAAAAAAGCATGCTGTGAAACAAATGATTCACAGGCAAGCGTCCTACTCCTAGATCAATAAAATGACGGACGCGTTTGATTGGTTTAAAAGGAATACGCCCTGCTCTATTGTTGGTTTACTTTTATTGTCAATCGAAAAATTTCGTAAGATACTGATAACTCCAAAGACGGCATTGTAAGATCAATAAATTCCTGAGAACGACACGTTCGATAAATGCACAGAGGAAAAATTGCGAATGCACTCTCTTCTACTGTGATTTTATTAGTTTTAAAAATAACAAGCTTTCAGTTTCAATAACTGACTTCCTGCGTAGAATTTTAATCTCGTTGAAAATTTAACATAATATATATTAATTAAACTCTGGATACAAACGGAGACTTGATTAAAATCCCAACCAGTAATTTTGCACTTCTTTTATTTCATTCTCAAGAGTAGTCAAAATCAAATTTTTCCCTACGATATCAATACATTGTCAAGAGACAGGTTATGGGATTAAAACAAATCTCCAAAATTCCCAAAAATATATGATAATCAATAAGGGATTGATATTTTGAACCTCGGACAAAACATGGTAGTTAAGATTTCAGCCGGTCATCCTGATTCTGATTTAGTTAATCGACTTAAACTCAGGGTAGTATGGAAAGGATAAAGTTGAGTTTATTTTAATCATCATCATCATCATCATCATCATCATCATCATCAACATCATCTCGAACAACCCGGCGTCATGACACTAATAGTGGGAGCATGACCCGCTGATTTGCCTTGTCTGCCGCCATAAACTTTAGATTTTGACGATCCATTTATGCCAAATTGGCATCCCGCTCCACGGCGTCTCTCTCTGCACCGAGTGCAATACCTTCCCCTTCCTCGCTTGCCAGGCCTCCACTCCAATAGGCCTTTAGGGAATCCCTCATGACCTATACGACTGATATGGCGTTTATTTTATTGAAGAACTTTAATTATCATAAGATAAGGGAACATATATTAGTTACAACTGGGAGCGTGAAGCAACTAATTTCATTAATATTTAGCTGGAAATTCATAGGTAGATTGGATGAGGCCCGGAAGCTTTATATGCCAAGGAGTCTTACTATCTTAGTTAAAACTGTTTCAAATTTCCCATGGTGCTTATGAATCTTTAAAACTGCTTAGATAATAGAAGTCGACATTGCTCTTCTTATAAGCCATATGGGTTAATTCCTGTCGTGAATTTACTGCCATGAAATACACTACGAATAAAATAACGCGCTTATTAAACTTTGTTATTAAATCTAGAGCACAATGAAACAGGTAGCTTATTTAATGAAACTGTCGTCCGAGTTATTCTTCCGGGGACCATGTGAATGAAAACTTACTTAGTTATTCATTTTTAGCAATATTCTTATTGCTTAATATGCTTAACAAGGTGAATAAAACTTGGTCTGTGAACCATTCAAATAAAAGCTATTGAGCAGTACTTCCATGTGGCACTGTTTATTATGCTGTGCAAGGTGTTTCTAACTATTATGTTTGTCGATAAAACCTTTAGTGTGACCATTCGAATAAGATCTTTTGGGCATTAGTATTCATTTGGTACTGTTTAATTATGCCAAACAAGGTTCTTTACTGCATTACGAATATCATTCATTCTCCAAAGATAAAGGCATGGGTTGAGTGAAGAAGACAAAAACAAGAGCATCACAGAGACATTACCGGCTGCCGCTATTGCTGAATTTTTACCTAGACTGAGATACACCCCAATAGATATAATAAAAGGCAGGAAACAGAAACAAAACAGAGCTAAAATATAAAGAATTGAAATTACAGATTTCTTGTACTTTGCCAAGTTTATTGCCGGTTGACCAAAATTCTGATACGGTTCATTGGTTTGCACTTGAAGCTGATGACGACGAATAATTCGGAACACTCTAAAATAAGCAATTGTGATGACAAAAAAGCAAACCAAAAGCATTGTTGAGTTCATAATACTAAACTCACGCCCATAGGTTCCATTTATGTCGTATAAAAGTCGACAAACTACCAAGGGAATTGGAAGAAGCAGCAGCACGCAAACTGTTAAATATTTACGACTTGATGTAAGCGAGGATCGTTGAGACATGTGCAGCCATCGTTCAATAGACATGAGCGTTATAAGAAGAATCGTGATCGAAATAAAGTAGGTTGCACTGCCATTAGCAATCGCCTCTATGGTAACATAACGCCACTCGCAAATTACTTCATGGTTGGCCAAGAACATCAAAATTGTGGCAGTGTAGAAAGGCTGAGCGATGAACCCGGTACACAAGTCAGTGAGCGCTAAGCCACTAAGAAGAATATGGAATGGTGTTCTCACAAACGTCCTCTTCCAAATCGCCGCCAAAATCAACGCATTTCCCGTCACTGCCACCGGTGACAAAATAGCCATGACGATAGAAGTTGAAAACGCACTCGCTTCGTAAGAGTAAGATTCGTAAATATTATTGTCATCTTCAGAGGTACAGGGAGTGGGAAAACTTTGACGAGGAGTGGAGGTTGTGTTATTAAAAACGACCTTCATGAAGCTTCGCTTTTAAATGTCTGCAGTCACATCTACTTTGTAAACGAATTCAAATTGAACCCAGCACAGATGACCACCTTTTGCACTTCAAAAGGCGAATAAGATGTTTGCTTGAAATCTTGCTGGCGTTGGCGTTTTAGGTGTCTGTGGATCGTTTCACCTGCTGCTTTGTATTTAACTACTTCTTCAAATATGTCATTCATTCTTTTAAAATTATATTACATGTATGTTAACTACTTTTTGCGCCTCTGTTCTGCTGGCAGTCTTGGATCTAATAAGACAAAGTTGTCTTACCGATATCAATAATATTGGATTGATTTTGTTTTTGGATAGACGTTTTGCTTCCAGACCTAGCTTAGAACTTTGTGCTAAGTAAATAAGAGTGATAAACTTTAGATATGACTTGCAAATGTACCAGTTTAAAGGTTACAAACGAAACTGTTGCGTTAAAGAAATTAAGGTGGCCCGCGGGTATTTCTGAGGTTGGCAGTTCCCTTTTTTAAGCGCGTTTTAAAACGGGAAAACGTGAAGCGATTGCTTATATTTTTGAGAATCTGAGAGAATAATGCTTAAATTATATAAAATGAATTTTATATGAATTTTAAAATTTTATGGCGATCAAACGCGATTTGTTTAAGTTATGAGCGATTTTCGAAAGCCTTCGTTTTTAATAAAAAGCGATTATTTTTGAAATGCCACGGTGAAGTTTTTTGTAATTACCCCAAAACGCTGCCAAACAGTTGAAGTTTACTCACAACATTTTACAGAAAAATCCACTCCGTAGATTTCCTGAACGAGAGACATCTTTATTTCGCCTTTAAAAACTGTTGTGTTATGCGTCTGACTTGACCGTCGCATAAATGTGATATTTATAATAACCCAGTACCAGCCAGTTTTGAGGCTAATGTCACCTTAATCTTGTGTGTAAAAGTTAAAAAGATCGTGTGTATACATCAAATGTTAGCAGTCAATAAAGATGGATGGTTTTCAGCCGAATGTTTGAAAATATCAAACAAATGACGTTATTTCAAATTGCGAAAAATTTGTCGATTTGTTTTGCATTTTTTTAAGCTGAAGCTAGAACAGGATATTGCAAAGCTTTGTACCGAGTTTCAGCGTATTTCATTCATACGGTTTGAAGAATTTCGGTTGCAAAGTCAGGTACATTTGCTTTCTAAGTTCTAGTCGCTTTGTAAACCCCGCATTTCTAATGAAATTATACTGTTGTTTTCGAAGAGAGGTGTTACTTTCAAATTCCGCATGATCTTCTGCCACTTGGAAGTAACGCAGCTTAAAATAGTTACTATCTTCTGCCATTAGGGAATACATTTGCAGGAACGGTAATTGTCATTTTTGTAGTAACTATTTTAAGCTGCGTGAAGCTTCGTTACGAAGTTCGCAATTTGATTGACAACTACGTAAAGAAAATCCCAAGTTCGCGGCGAACTTCGGAAGTTTCAAACAATCTTCGCAAACCGCTTGTCAAAAGTTTTGTGAAACGCTCTGTAATTTTAATTTGTACTTTACGATGAAAGGGAACTGTTTCCAACAAACTACTACGAGACCTTTACTTTGCCATTCGCTGGGGACTCTTGTAAAAGCCCGAAGGGACTCCCTTATCCCCCAACATATTGATGTAAATTGATGAATGAGTTATATACATTTAATCCTTCCTTCCTTCCTTCCGTCCGTCCTTCCGTCCTTCCTTCCTTCCTCCACATTTCCCAAAATGTTTCCAGGGTTTATTTTACTGCCTTCGAGAACATCAAAGTGCTCTAGATTTTGAAGCTTGGTTCTATTTTACCTAAACGTTTAATAGATGCTTTCTTAGCTTTAAAGCTGAACTTGTTGGTTTATTTTTCACGTATTTTAATTTTTTTCGGCTGTTCCGATATTTGTAAAGGAACGTTCCTCTAGGATCGAGTGTTCCTCATTTTTGTGTTCCTATTAACCTTAAGAGGACCAGCTTTTTACAGAGTAGGAACATAGCGTTCCCTGTAAGGTAAGACAAGAACGTTTTGTTCCGAGTTGTCAACTGCAAGTGGAGCACATTGTTCCCAAATGAGTGATTTAGGACTGTATTGTTCCGAGTTCCTATTTGTGCATGGAACACATTGTTCCTAACTTGATAAATTAGGACTGTATTGTTCCGAGTTCCTATTTGTGCATGGAACACGTTGTTCCTAACTTGATAAATTAGGACTGTTTTGTTCCGAGTTCCTATTTGTGCATGGAACACATTGTTCCTAACTTGATAAATTAGGACTGTATTGTTCCGAGTTCTTATTTGTGATGGAGCACATTGTTCCTAACTTGATAAATTAGGACTGTTTTGTTCCGAGTTCCTATTTGTGCGTGGAACACATTGTTCCGAAATTAATAAAGAAAGACTGTTTGTTCCGATTTTGCTATCTGTGAATGGAACATATTGTTCCGAAATTTGTAAACAGGAACAAGTTTTGGACTTAACTGTTCCGATCTTATATCTGCTAATGGAACATTTTGTTCCAAAAGTGGTATTTCGGACTTTTTTGTTCCGTAGTCCCATTTGCGTATGGAACGCAATGTTCCCAAATTCATCGGTCAGGATTAAAGTTAGGACTGTTTTGTTCCGATTTATCGGTCCGTTACTTATGTATTGTGTCCCTGAATTGAAAAAGGCGCGTACAGACCGGCTTGGGCAAGTTTGGGTTGTATCTTACTGTCATGAATTTTACACAATAGTAATGAGCGTGGGCAAGCAAGGGCATGTTTTGGCAAGTTGAAACGTCCTTTGTTTCGGCTAAGATTTAAAGGCGATTGTGTTAGCCACATGTTGTTTAAAGGAAAAAATGAGCAAGAAGTGCAAAGTCAATTGGTCAGATGTCCAAGGAGCATCACCCAAACCAAAGCGGCTTCACTTGGAAAAAGATGAAGCAGACAGCTTGTACCATTGCCCGATACAAGAGTGTGAACATGATGGATTTCAAAGTCAGAGAGGCTGTAGAAAACACGTTAGCACTAAGCACAATTGGTTCTTTTATTTTGACGAAAGGCCCGATTCTAAACAAGTAACAAAGTCGCTGACGATTGGAAGAAATGAAGATGAGACAAGCGAAACCACAGAGCGCAACGTGAAGTTACTTTCTTCATTTCCATTATCATGTAACATTGGCGAAGTATTCACGAAATGGTTGACAGGAAGTGCTGGCGGTTGTAAGAAAGATCGTGCCGCTCAACAGATAGTGACAAGGTGCTTCAAATTTCTTAGATTTTGCTGTGAAGATGAAGAGGAGTTAACGTTTGAAGTGATCGACTTTAGTTTGTGTTCTCCAAATCTGTTGTTTAAGTTTATCGACTACTTACAAGATGTATGTAAACTCGGCCATGGCGGGCGTTTGGGCTACATAGATGCAATTTCTGAATTGATCGACTTCAGAAAACTTCATGGCGCATCAGAAGCAGTTCTAAGAAAGTTTTCTACGACAGAGTTGTACCTCAAGAGAGCCCGAAAAACAGTTGCAAAGATGATGAGATTGCAGTGGACACAAGATTTAGACATCGACACTCTGGAAGCAAGAGGGCACTGGGCAACAATGGAGGAGTTGTTGGAGGTGGTGAAATTTCATCTGCCGCGTTACGAAAATACAGTGAAAATGTGCAAAACCAGTCCTGCCCAAGTTAACCCCTCAGACTTAACATTTGCCACGAAATTTGTAGCCATGTATCTGTTCATCAAGGTGAAGGGATCGCGGCCCATGACTTACCAATATTTGACGGTGGACATGATTGTCACAGCAAAGGAAAACGGTGGATTTATCGATCAGAAAACGTTCAAGACGGCTGGAAAATATGGCTTCGATTCTTTGATTCTGACCGACGCTAACATGCACGTTCTTAACGGCTACATCTCGAACGTTAGACCGTTGCTTAAACCCCAGTGTGATTTCGTTCTCGTCACCAGAAATGGAGGTCAGCACGGCAAATTGGGCGAAACTATGAGCAAACTGGTTTTTGATGCAATTGGAAAATACAATCATCCCACACGTTATCGCCAAATCGTCGAAACGCAAAGCCTCAATCAGCTCACTAGCGAAGAGCAAAGGTTTTTGTCTGAGGACCAGAAACACAGCTCTGTCGTTGCTAAAGTTCACTATCAAAAGCAAAGATCTCGAGAAGTTGCATTGAAGGGTCACGAGTGTCTGCAAAAACTTCAAGGTACCAAGGGATCCGAAGTAGACGATGACGTACACGCAAGACTTGGCGGTTCAACTTCAAGCTCAGGGCCCTCAGTTGAAACAGCTCGATGTAACCAAAGCTCGACCCCTGGAAAGGATGCCCTTACTAAAGGCAACTTGCACCTTCAGAGGAAAACTCGCCACGTTTTGAAATTTACGAAAGAAGAGGATGATTTTCTAAAGGAAGGGATAAGTCAGCACGGGTTTGGACAGTGGACCGCTATTTTGAGGGATCCTGATTTCAAATTTAAAGAAGGAAGAACGGCGGACTCGCTGAAGAAAAGGGCTGGACTTAAGATTTGCGTAGTCTAAGGACAACAGTGACAGGTCAAACCGTGTATTAAGCAAAAAGGGCATTTAGTCGTGACTTGCAATAACGAATACAGTAGTAAATTTCTATATCGTTCAATAAATTTTTTTGACTTTGGCAAGTGCACTCTTTTCTAACAACATGTTATGTAATATAAAGACAGGATAAAGAAAGCCATTAACTGGTGCACACATTTATTCCTCGCTTGAAGTATACGAAATAATTCAGCACATTGTACATTTATTCCTTTCAATTCTTTGTTTTCTACGTCAAGCTTTAAATTCCATATCACTGCAAACTATCAACTATCTGATGTTCAGTGTCCACACTCACTCTAAGTAGTTCAGTATGGAAGCTTGCAATTGACTTCCTTGGCAACTAGGAGAGGCTGCGACTTTTTTTCTTGGGTTTGCTGCGCTCTGCTTTGGGATCGGTGATGGTTCTTGAAGGAGCCGGGTCCTTTGGAACGCCATGTGATCTGTTTCCCAGCTCGGCACCGGAGTGATGTACATCTCGCGCTCATCGTCATCGCTTGTGCTGGTTACTGCGTTGTCGTCGAACAGAGGGAGCGGTTCATATACGGACCTGACCAAGTTCTTGTTTCGCTCAGCGAGTAGCCCCATAGAAACGCACTTTCGTCTTCGTTCTTCAACTGCCTCGTCGCTGTTCAGCAGGCCCAGGTTTGAATGATGTGTCTTGAGCTTATCGCACAGCAGTTCTCGCTGGCTTGCCAAGGCTGCCCTGTGTTCCTCATCGATGATCGACGAGTTTAACCACATTACACAATCTTGCAACTCTTTTTCGGTGCTTGTCACCCATGCATTGTCGTACGCCTCTCTTGCCTTCTCTCTGCGTAACTCACTGTTCGCCTTCATTACGTCTTGTTGATACGCGAGCAATTCTTCTCTAAGAGGTGAAGGCATCGGTTCCAGCTCGTCTCTCGGGAGGAGTTCTGCACTTTCTGGCGAAATGCCTTTGGAGATAAGGATTTCTTTTCTTTTCCTGTACCAATATTCCTCACGTTCTTTCTTGTCTTTCTCGAGCTGCTTTCGCGTCTGAAGAAGGTGAGCTATTTGTCTGTGGCGCAATGAATCGGGCACGCACTTCTGCAGGGCTCTTTCCAAGGCACCGACAGTTTGTTCTTCGTCTTGTTCGTTTTCATCTTCGTCGGAACTGCTCTCGTCTTCGTGAAGATTAGACTCGGTTTGGGCTTGTTCTGCTTCCTCGTCTTCCACTAGAGACAGTGTTCTTCAAGCCTCTTTCTCGCATTCAGGCAATAAGCCTTCGCCAACCACCTGACAATCTTCTTCGCCTTCGTCGCCACTGCTGTTTGCTTCATCTTCGTCACTGCGTGCTCTTTCTGCTGTCCATACGATGCAATCCATTGGATGATTACGTAGCCAAGCTGCGGCTCTCTTCTTAGGATTTGGAAGACTCTTGAATGAATATGTGCGAAGTCTTCGTTCCATCGCCGGCTGATCCTCTGGCTTGAATCGTAGCTTTCTTTGTGCGGTTATTATCATCGGGCTACGATTTATAAAGGACTTGGCTGTCTGGTATTTTACGTCATAGGCTGCATAACCGCCTTGTGTCAGAACTTTCCAGTCATCAATATCCATGGTTGATTCTGTCGCCTCATCTATGAAAATGACCTCCGTGTTGTTTGATATCATTGCCTTGTTAAAAACCCGTTGTTTGGTTATTGTGGCGACATTGGAGTGGTGTATTATGCCCAAAATAGGCATAGAAAGACTCGTCTTTCCACTGTTGGATTGGCCAACCAGACAGGGTACCTTGTCTTTGTGCTGTTTTCTGTTGTGGTTGAGGAGCTTTAGAAAGTCCTCACAAAATGCGGCTACTTCATTTTCTGTGAGGCTATTCTCGAGGATTTCTTGGAAGTACTCCGGATTTGGTGGCGTCGAACAGTCATAGCGACAGAACGCTCTGGGCGTTACAAGTCCTCTGTTGTCATCCTGGATAGCTTGATCGATGAAACGCCGTTGACTAACTGACCAACATTTTCCGCCATTAACCTCGATAAGATCGTACTCAATCGTGATTGGGCGAATTACTTCGCAATACGGATCGGACAGAATGTCAGTCACACGTTTCATGTCTTTAAGAAGGCGGCCTTTGAAAAATTCATTGGCTGCCAAGCTATTTACGAATGCCCTTGGCTCACACTTGTACAAATAGGTGTATTGGGAAGCTGGCTCTTTCTTGTAAATTTTCCCTCTGTGTAGTGCGTACTCCAACTTCTTCATAGCGATTCCTATATCATTGATCAGTACCGTAAGTTTATCCGATAATCTCTTCGGTTGGTCTTTCTTGTCTCCCGTTATTTCTGCACTGGTTTCGTCGAAGCCAAATCGGTCAATATGCAACTTGGCGTCTTCCATTTTGGAAATCGCTGACGACAATGAAGGTTGGAAGGACTTGTTAACCACATTAATTCTCACAACAGACTCCCCACCACACTCTTCCAGATCAATTTCATCTGTCTCGTTCATGAAATGCTGGACTTCGTCTTGATAGATGGACTGGTACGACGCCTGAACTAACTCGTGCATGAAACTGTTCTTATGGTCTTTCAAAGTTTTGTATAACTCCTTCATAGCAATGCAATCTTTGCTTTCTTTAAAGTTGACCTAGAAGATCAAAAATAAGAAAACTCCATTAGGTGAAACTAACCGATTAAAAAATAGGACTTCAGAATGCGAGAAAGTAAGTTTAAGAAGTTTAAGTTTTTAGGTAATTTAGAATAATTTGTTGTAATCTAGAAAGGGTCTCTTGTGCTTGTAATATGCGCGTAGTTTTTTGTATGTGTATGTAAGAAATTGTGTTTTTTTTTTCTTTGTAAGATGTAAGAAACTTCCAATATTAAATAAAAATATCAAAATACCAAAAAAAAAAGATTGAGACAGAGTTTTACGTACCTGATGTGCAATCGTTTCAACTCCACATTCGTGGAGTGCTCGTTGGACTGTGAGGGGATTGGCCGGAGCCCCGTTGGGTGTGGTTAGCGCAATCCAATAGGCTACTGCTGGGCACAACTTTTTGTCCACTATAGAGCGATGTTCAGAAATCCATTCTTGGCTGGTCGTACTAGCCACCTGACTGGAAGTAACTGTTTCATCATTGCTTTCGTCACTATCTTCATCTTCTTCTTTGTTTTTAGCTTTCGCCTTGCTTTTGGTCTTCCTTTTTTCTTGAGTTGCCACGGCACTAAAAAAGAATGCCACATTCTTTATTCCTGAAAAGGCACAAAAATACGAGGCAAAAGTTTAGCTTAATAACAAAGTAAATATTTTTTTTATGGGCGCATTTAGAAATACAATGCTTACAGTTTTGAAATATGGATATATTTGTCTTCATGCAGTAATAAGGTTTTCAATAGGAAAACAACAAACTAAAGCATTTCTTACCGGACACTGCCTTGTCACAGTTATCTCGCATGCGACAAACATCTTTCCATGCTTTTTCCAGTCCTTGTTGTTTCACGCTAGCGATACATCTAGCACTGATTATGCTGCATTTGCCATGGATTATTGGACTCAAATAACATAAGGCGGCTGCTTTCACTCCTTCACTGTTCAGTTGTCTACATCTTATGAAATGGCCTGCATCAAACGATCTTTATATAGCTGTTGTTGTGATGGTGAATATTATGCATGCAACAATGTGAACACATGATGTCGTTTGTTCATTTGTTTGTCGTAAAACCTTACCTTGTGTGAAGTTTTCTTTTTCCAGTATAATATACTTGATATGAAAAGAGTATTGTTAAAAAAAAACAAGGGCAGTTGTTATACTATTTTTCAGCATGGTATTGCATAACTGCAGAATGCCAAAAACTGTGAAAATCTAGGTTAAAACAAACGCAGAAGTGATATTTCCACAGAATCCGCATTATCCACCATAAAGTATAATGCGTTGAAGACTATCGAAGCTGCTAATTGTTGTCGTTCGAAGGCACTGAAATTGCAATGTTTATTGTACGTATGAAAGGAACTTTGTTAATACCACCAACCTTTATAAAGGAAGCGATTGTTTTGTATTTTTTACAATGATATTACATAACAACAGAATTAAGAATCCTGTGAAGGCCTTAATTAACTACAAAAGCGGCTCTGATACTTCCAAAGAATCCTTATTATCCACCTAGCATAGCTGCTATCTATCCTTAGAAAAGACAAAAGATTGAAAAATACTTCATTATCCGACATATCCAAGGAATCCACGCTGTCCACCCTAAATAATAAAAGAGATTTTGGGAATATGCAAGTGATGTCTAAGTAAAACACTATTTAGTAAGGGTGGTTTTTATGGATTTGGTGGACTCCTTGGACATCGAGCTATTGTCTAGAAAAATGAATAATAATAAAGAACCATTAGCTCTCCCTCTATTTCCTTTTCTAATAGGGGCGGATATGTTGGATTTAAAGGATTTACTGGAACAAGGACTATCACCAGATCCCGCTTTATTTCTTTCTAAAATAAGGGTGGATTTATTGGATTTTGTGGAATACATGGATAAATAATAATAATAATAATAATAATAATAATAATAATAATAATAATAATAATAATAATAATAATAATAATAAAATAAAAATAAAAAGAGAGGAAAATATAAAAAAGAGTAAAAATAAAATAAAAATAAAATCAAATAATTATAAAGTATCATTTAATATTTTAATTTATTTATATTTATTTATTATTATTTTTGTCTTTCATTTTCCAACATATCTAAGAAATCCAAACTATCCAACCTACATTTTAAAAAGAGACGCTGGATGTATGTCCACGATATCCAATAAATCCATACTATCCACCAAGAAATAAAAAGAGTTCATGCTTAACTTCTTGTACCCTTAAATATGTCCATGAAATCCAATGAATCCATACTATCCAGCCAATATTAAATATTAATAACAAAGATTAAAGGACATCTACTTAGTACTGGAAGTTAATACTCTGTACTTTTTTAACAAATAGGTTGGATTCTTTGGATCTTTTAGATTTTACGGAAATGTTAATTCGTTTATTGATTTATTTCGCAGGCTTTCTTTGTTTCTTCATTTTCTTTTTTTTTCGGTTTCCATCTGTAAGACATCAATTAATTTTATACAATTATTGATCGGATTTCCTGGATATGATGGATAAAGAGGAATGATTTGGACCTCTTCTTGTGTTCCGTTAACAAAGAAGAATCATTGAAAATGGATGAAAATTAATGCCTTGAAAATTAATGCCTTGAGTAGTCGAAATAAATTGGAAACGCTTTAAAGTGCTTGCTTAACATCATTCTTGTTAGAATCGATGGTTCGGATAAGAATTATATGTTTCTTGAGAGAGGAAAAACTGAAAACGTTCGAGGGAACAAAAATTTTGGGAAACGATCCTTCCTTTCTTCCTTCCTTCCTTCCTTCCTTCCTTCCTTCCTTCCTTCCTTCCTTCCTTCCTTCCTTCCTTCCTTCCTTCCTTCCTTCCTTCCTTCCTTCCTTCCTTCCTTCCTTCCTTCCACGTTCCTTCCTTCCTTCCTTCCTTCCTTCCTTCCTTAAATTACCTACAAAAAATATTTTAAAATCGATTTAGGCGTAGGCATGCATAGTGCACTTACATCGACGATTTTTGACATATTTTAGCTGTCCTTACTGAACAACTCTTTGACTCCACTACGAATATCTTTCATTCTCCAAACGTAAAGACCTGGATTGAGTGACGAAGACAAAAATAACAGCAACAATGCCAACATATTGACGGTATATAGTTCTGGATTATAGCCTACAACAAGGGCTACTCCAGCAGAGACAATGAAAGGTAGAAAACAGAGAGTAAATAACAAAAGAATATATAACATTGAAGCCACAGATTTCTTGTATTTCGCGAGGTCTATTGTTTGTCGACCAAAATTCTGAGATGTTTCGTTTGACTGCACTTGCTGTTGGTGATGACGAATAATACGGTAAACTTTGAAATAGGCGAATGACGTAACAAGATAAGAAAAAAGCATTAGCGTAACTATTGCAGTGTTCCACCCATGTACATAATGATCATTTGTAGAGGCTAAAGCGCGAAAAACAACAAGAGGAACAGGAAGGAGCATCAGTATTGTAACAGTAAAACATCCACGACGCGATGTAACCGAGGATCGTCGAGACATGTGCAGCCATCGTTCAATGGACATAAGTGTTATAAGAAGAATCGTTATGGCAACAGAATATGTGGCACTCGCTTCGCCAATTACTCGCAATGTCATAACGAGTACTGGCTTTTCCCTGGCAATCTTGGGGTTTGCTGAGTACAGAAAGGCGTTTGCAGCAGCGAAAGGCTGGGCGATGAGTCCTGTACACAAATCAGTGAACGCTAATCCACTCAGAAGAATATGGAATGGTGTTCTCACGAACGTCTTCTTCCAAATTGCCGCCAAAATCATCGCATTTCCCGCCACTGCCACGGGTGATAGAACAGCAATGATGGTGCAAATCGACAAAGTAAACGCACATAAGAAAAAATGGCATTTTCTTCCTTCAACATCTATGCTACAGGCGGTGTAATAATTTTTTGGCTGGGAGCAAGTCGTCAAATTTTCCATGGCTTCAGCTGGTTTCATTCTAAGGCTTTCGAAAAAACTCCGTCTCTTGGGTTGATTTCAATTAAAAGAAGCCTCAGTAGTTCAACCTTAGGGATGTAATGATCAAATACAAGCAGAGGTGTGTTCTATTGTTCTGCTTTTTTGATTGATATATTTTATCATATCATATTACTGCTGCAACAAAGAGGCCCCATCCCCATTTCTGATTATTGCAGATAATGAGAACTTCCGTTGTTTTAAAATAATTTTAATGAATTTTCATCCATTTGCTTTAAAGTACAACAATCTTTTTAGCAGTGCTGTTTATAACTTTTCCCCACGCCCGAACTATACACTCTAAGCTATCTACAAATGATTAGCACCACAAACTGAATATATATTATTTTAAAGGGACCATTATGACAGCATAGCTTAAAGGATTTTTCGAAAGTAATTTCAAAAAAATGATAATATGATAGTAAATTTTTTAATTAATTTTCACATATTTTGATTTCAAAAACAATTCTTAATTCATTTTCTAAATAAGGACATTTTATTTGTTCACCAGATTATACGTCTTCAGCCTAAGCTAAACATCGTTTTTAAAAACGATTTTAATTAAGAAACAAGAACAAAATATTCCTCACTGTATTTACGCCAACAACAAAGAGTGATCGAAAGCATGTGGAAAATTACTTTCATTAAATTAAAATAAACTGATTCCTATGAATAGTCATTTATTACACTGCTAAAAAGGCTTTTGTACAAAGCAATGGGAAAGAAATTCATTAAAATCGTTTTGAGAAAAGCAAAGCTCTGACTATCAACATAGCAAAATTATAGGAAATGACCTTAGGTCCTTTTGGTCAGTTGTCAAGTAATTTATTTAATATTGCCGTTATTTTGAAGCTATTCAACATATGTTTTGTTAGTTTTGAACCATAATTTATCTTCAAGTCGAACCTTCCTTAAAAATTAATAACTCACACTGGAAAATATTTATTTTTTGACATAGCAAATGAGATCAACTTAATAAAAAAAGTTCCCTTCCGTGCAATACTAGCTATGGATTACTATCTGCATGTAGATAGCACTGATAAGATATCAGAAATGAAATCGAGGTCATCGTTCTTGCACTAATATAAACATTTTTTGGACCAATCAAAAATTCACTCAAATAATAAAGAAGATCATTCGAAATATTAGTGGAGAATCCTTCTTTGCTTGCTCGCTTGCTCATATCGCCGACATCGTTCTGAAAAAGCAGTTAATATGTGCAATAATACCACTTGTTTGCCTTATTTTCGTTCTATCGAATTCAACTTTTGCAACATCAACGGTGTTCCACGAAATCATAGTACTGCTGTTACAGCAGCGACACTCTTAATTTCTACTATGATCGCCATAACGTCACCGCTAGCAGTGGCGGGAAAGGCTACGATTTTGGCGGTAATTTGGAGAAACCCGTCTCTCAGAACTCCTTCATACATTTTACTCTGCGGATTGGTGCTAACCGATCTTTGCACAGGACTCATAACTCAGCCTTTTTATGTTGCAGTCTACTGTATCTGTTTGGATGCAGAAAGCCATGGTTTATCTTTTCTTAAGACCGCAGTAGCTATTACCATTAGTAGTGGGAACTGCTTCGGGTTTGTCACATTGTTAGCAAAAACGCTATGTCGATTGAAAGATGGCTGCACATGCATGGCTCGTCGATCCTTAATCAAAAGACGTCGAACTGGATTACTGGTTGTTGTTCTAATGCTCCTTCCCTTACCACTCGCCTTGTTTCGATTGTTAGACGCCCACAAAGCGAGTCATGAACATGGACCGAATATCGGAGTTTTTATATATTTCCTGATTTGCCTTATCACTACAACATTTGCTTATTACAAAGTTTTCCATATCATCCGTGAACATCAACAGCAGGTCCAGGCAAGTGAAGAGACTGGTCATAGTGGCCAACCAGCAATAGACCTGGCAAAATACAAAAGATCCGTCTTTACGATCCTCTATATCTTAGCTTTATTTTACATCTGTTACTTGCCGGCTTCTGTTATAGTTGGGCTGTTTGTGTACTTAGATGATCACGCTGGTTTACATTGGCCTTTTCAGTTGACGATGATGCTGTTGTTCTTGTCTTCATCGCTTAACCCTTTCCTTCACGTTTGGAGAATGAACTATATTCGTGCTGGTGTTAAACAATTTTTAAGAAAAGTACTCTGTAGGAAAAGTGATATAGAAGTGCTAGTTAGGCTTTGATCAGAGTCTAGTGCGCAAGTGCATTAGCCTCAGAAAGCAGTCATTTTCTCAGTTATCAGAAAATTTTGTAGATGTCAGATCTAAGATCTCACCTATCAGTTAAAATGAACGAGTTATTTCTTAGCTCTCGATTCTGTTTCATGTTTTCATGTTTCCAGCTTTGCCAACTTCCATTTCATAACTTATTATTTGCGAAATAGCGTGTATTTCGTTTGTGAACATGATGATTTAACTTGGCACCTAAAAGCCCTTTTTAGGAGAACACAATAATCTCTTTTGTGCGTTTTTCTAACCTGAAATCACAATTTCATATTTTGTTGCTCAAGTTCCGTGTAAGATGTATGTAAAAGCGAAAGTCCTGTCTTAATCGCTCAATCATAATTCGCCCAGGGTCCCATACAGGGCCGGTTTAGAGGGTTGTTTTAGAACTATTTGATGAAGGAGTTTGAGTCAAATTAATTTTTCCTTTTACGAAATAATAATAATTTTGCCTGTGAGCAAATCAGTGAAATAGTAGAGTGGATAAGTGCACTTTATCTTTGGTATTCTAATGAAGACAAAGTTTTTCACTCGTAATGCTAGCTTGAATTCTTCGATTTCTCGTATCGTGAGTTTGGGCTGCCCATGATTTGTCTTGTTTCAGGAGGTAAGGTGTATTCAATGAAAATATGAAAATTTCTAAGCCATTCTATAGAAAGTCATACCCTAGCCACTAGAAGCCGAAAACGATAAACGGATGTTTATAGTGTAACAAAGTTTTCTTGAAACTAAAAATGTATGCCTTTCACACTGAGCCGGCTGTGCCCCACCCGTAACGCTGAAAAGGGAATTATGAATTAGAGAAAATATCATTTGTTTTTACGAAATAAAAGCAATTTGCTCGATCTGTCGCCCCGCATTAGCGAAAGTTGTAGATATTCATTTATTGATTTACATATTTATTAATTTGTTTTCAGAGAGAGGGTGAATTACTTGCTCGCTATCCTTTCCTCGTACTTTGGGCCATATGAAAATTCCCCTCAGGCCGCTTATGCAATAGATGCATTTCCATCTTCCCAGTTGTTTCAGGCATTCACTGCTGACATCAATAAATTTTAAAATTCAACATGGTGGGGTGCTTGTATTTCTTGCCCTCAGCTGATTTTATTAGATAATCTTGCCACAGATATAACAGACCTTTAGTCTATTTATTTACATGTGTTTGTATATATGATTACTGCCCGGTTCCCTATCCCCCATGGTTGTTGAGTGATCAACAGTTTGATTATTTGAGTATTAATGGAGATTGATGATGTTGTTGTGTACCGACTCTCATTGAAATTGCAAACAAGGATATGTTTTGGTTAATCTTTATTTCAATTCAGAGGCTTAGTCAATTGTTGAATTATTTCTATGACAGAAGCAGGGAGTTTCACTCCTTAGCCTCTATTAATTTAATTATCTTTAATAGCCTCTAGTTCTAATTTTCTTTTATAGCCTCTAGCCATAAGGGTCACATTTTTGACACCTCTCTCCGTGGCACCTCCATGTACAAACACAACGCAAAATTCTGGTCCGGTCATGTGAGTTCCAAAAAGCGAAACAAGTCCCCCCGCTAGCACAGGCTTTTTTGCTTGCTTGCCATGCGTCACACTCTAGGGAATTAAACAAAAAATGTTAAACTGATTTAACATTTTGAAATTTGAAAAGTTTACAATAAATACTTGTCCGCCTTATAAACCGTGCGCGTGTCCCATATTAGTGAATAAAGGCGTAAGGTCTCGTGGTATGAAATTAACAGAGCAAAATTCTTACAAAATAATGAAGTAAGACTGATATAAAAACGGGTAGGTACCTGTTAACATCCACCCGCTCCAATCCAGAAAAACCGACAAAGGGCCCTGTCCTGAACAGTTTTATGATAATACTGACTACTTTCATATGTTAACCCTCGGAGTATATGCAAATTCATAGCCCACTATGGTACAAGAGAGGAGAGTTGAGTGGGTTGATGTAATCTCTCTCTAATGCTGTCGTGCTATTCATGCACAACGAAATTACTTTGCATTCAGTAGAAAACGCTTGGCTAACTCAACAAGAGGACTTATTTTTTTGTTAGCTATGACGTCATATGATGTCACGCGTCATTAGAGCCGCCATCTTAGACCCGCCATCTTGGATTTTACTATTTTATAGAAAGTCAAAAAAATAACGGAAATTGATAGAAAATCAAGCCAAAATGCTAATGACATGTTAAATTATACGAATAGTACTTTTTGTTTTAAATAATCTACGAAAATTAAAGAATTGTGTAAAAAATGAAATTTTTGACCAAACTGATGGATGTACTTACTCGGTGCTTTATTTTGTTTGATCGCATGCGAACAAAGTTGTCCAAACTACATAATTTTTAAAGTTCACAATGTCCCCAGTTATTTGAAGGTTTTACCTTCGGCTATACATCCCACGACACTTCAATAAAGTTATAATTATTTATTGATTGATTGAGCTATAAACGATACGATAGAATGAATCAACCTTACTTGTTTAACTAGGTATTACACACACTCGATTTACAAGGATTGGAGGAGAGCGAAAAGACTTTTTCTTAATCGCAAAAACGCGTTAAAAGCGTGCTGAAGGAGCATTTTCCACCGGTGTGCCGACCTAAATCACTCTGACATACTTTTTAAATCATTATTATAACATTCTGCGAGAGCAAGTTATAACGCAACAACATTTTTAGGATAAATATATTTTGCTTACTTTTGCGATAGAGCTGGCTGCCAAACGGCGGAGCACCTCTACCTTCAACAGCTGATATACGAAGAACCGATAACAAGAGACAAAGATAAAATTAGTAAAAACAAAGGTAATAAGATTTCAAAGATAAATATGTATGTACGTAATTGCGTTTAATTGCGTTCTTGATTTACATTAAAACGCTGAATTAAGTCAAGGTAACGGTTAAAAAGATCGGTATACACAAGGCAACACTTTCACGCGACTAGTCCCCGCCACAGGTCCATGGGAATTTTTCAATAAAAAAAAAGACAGCACTTTTTATTTGAAAGAAAATCCTTGCTGCCGACGTACTTTTATCACTGTCTTTGAATCTTTTATGCTAACTACGAACCAAATTGTTCCTTTAGGTTTCCTGACAGGATGCAAAGGGCTGGTCCATGGACCTGCCTCCATGTTATGTATACGTCCCCCCCCCCCCCACAACCCCCTTCCACCCCCCAAAAACTGACGTGCGTAAGAGGAACATTGCATGGCCTTAGCGGCAATGAGATAAAAATTGATTAATTACTACTAAGAGACTTCCGCGAAGATCAAAAACGTTTAATGAACAGTAAAAATATTGCTTTGGTACATCTTCACGTTTTGTTATCATTCATTTTTTTTTTCGCAAAATAAACTTACTACTTGCTGAAAATATGAAAACTTTTATAAGTGCCCAGCCTCGAATAGCGCCGAAATCGAATAAGCGCCCACTCTCAAGGTCCAAAAATGAATTAAGTACCAAGGGCGCTTCATCTAATAAACGCGGTAAAACAGTATTATGGTGAATGAACTATTTTCAGCAGTCTTCCTGTTGGTATACAGCATATGGGGTCGAATAAACTAGGCGCATTACTATCCGATGCTAGTGTTTTGGAACATGTTTTCATTAGTCTTTTCACAGGTAGATAATCCTCTGAGTTTGAGGCCGCGTGACGTAAGCGTCACAGTGTGCTATTTGATCTCATACGTTCACTGAAATTTGTAACGATTGACCTCGGCTTGAGTCAACTGATCGCGAGAAATGCTCCATAAAATACTGAATTTTACATCTTTTGATCCCAAACTTTGATCTAATGTAGTCCAGATAAAAAAAGTTCACTTACCTTTTTATTGTTTGTGTGATCTTTTGCGATTTTATGGGGTTTGGAGGCCGTAAATTCCTCGCTAGCCGTCACCGCCCCCAACAAAAGTATCTCTTAACCGGCATTTTACGATTGTTTGTCAACAAGAAGTCAAATCGGTGCTAGAAAGAGATATATCCAGGTCGAAGTTGTTAAGCGCGAAGTATGTCTTAAAACGGAATTTTTGCTGCCGACTACAACTTTTGTTGTTTCCATACACGGATAAGGCGTTCTTGCTAAAAACCAAATTCGTTTTCCAAGGAAATAGACCAGTATGAAGGGACGATACTATCTTTAATCATTGCCTTTGAATATCAAATGCTTATAAAGAAACCAAGTTCGTGCTCGAAAGAAACAGCGTGAAAGCACAAGAGAAATGACATGATGTTTTGACTTCCTTTTGTGGATAAGTCTAGCCAATCCGGTATCACAGAACCCGTGAACGTTTTAACTGATAAAAAATATTTACGCTTAGAATTGGTTGTCAAACATGGAAAAAGAAAAAAAGGAAAATAGTAGACCAATCCATTATAATCAATTTAATCAATTTATTTCAACTTACCCCCAATGCCAAGCATCAATAGGACAAAGGACAGGACCACAATAATCTTCATAGTTCACAAGCTCTTGGACTTCTTTTCGAAACTCTTTCTTAAGTGCCAACTGGAACTTCTGGGATAATCGGATTTTGCCGTTTCTTTACCTATTTGCGAAAATGGATTAATCTCGCATCAATGATCTGAAGAATCCACACTCCAAGTGGATACATCAGATCATATCTAAATCCGGATTTTTAGGATTCATGATCCGTGCGATTCGAAAAAGTACATTGGCCCAGCGGTCTTTGCTGCGAAAAAACATGTTCGCTCTTTGTAAACACTGCCAAAACGGTAAGTTTTCAGGCGCTTTTTTCGATTAAAATACAAAAATAATTCACGATAAAAGGAAACGCTAGCTTGATCAGTATGAAGTGTCATTTTAAACTGGATGCAGGTTTTCCAGAACAGCCACCGTGTACCTACGAAAGTTGTATCCTTTTGAAATTGTCACGAGTGAAGTTTGCATTGATCATTTTGCAAACATTCTTCGCTCTCAGATGGGTTCTCGCCATATTGTGCATGAGGGTAAAGAAGAACTATTTTAACGTGTGATTTTTGTGAAAGATTTTGTATGCTGGAATGATTTTAGCTAGGATACATTCGACAGAAAATAAATTTGTGCTGAAGTTTTATGTTCTGTGCAAAATGTGTTGATCAGAGTTTACAAGGTTGCCATGGCAGAAAGTACATTTTCGGATTCTTTGTTTCTTTGGGAGCAAAGTTTCCGTATGATCTCAGATCAATGATCTTATTTTGGATTTTTCCAAAGAAACGCACCTTAAGACTACAAAGTAGGGGCGACGGAGCAGGTTTGTTATTTGTTACCTTAGAAGATGATTGTTTAAGTTCAGAATGTCTTTGTTGACATTTGAGTTTCAAGAATACAAAACGTGACAATCTAAAAGCACTCAGTAAATAAGAAAAACAGTGAACGTCAAATAAAAAGATGTTTCAAGAGAACACTTTCTTCTGACAGACGAAACGTTTTATGGAAATGTCTTTAATATGGCGGCAATTGTATTACAAGCCACACGAGGAAAGGCCATTAATATTGCGTATTTAACAAAACTGATCTTTAGCCGACAATATATATTTTTTGCTTGAATTAAAAAATAAAACTGCTATTGGCAAATTGGTTTAGTTTAATCTTGACGGAATAGATTCTAGAACAGACTGACTGTCAGGCAATGATAAACCGTGATTGAAGAAAGCTGGATTAAAAACAAAGATGACGGATTCGTCTCGCATAGCGATTTAACCGAAACGAAATAACCACCTAGTGCACCTGGAGCGTGGGAATGTGTTAAGGTGGATTGAACACTTGTATCTGCAACTGTTTTTATTCATAACACTATCTTTAAGCACGCTATTTGTAGGGCCCGACGCTCTTTAAACAATACCCGCTTTATCATTGTAACTGCCGTTCGACTTTTATGAGTAAAATTCGTTTTGCTGCCTTGTTATTTTATTTAACAAAACTAAAGGGCACGGTTTTCAACAAGACTATTCCTTATATCTTTGTTTGGTATTATGCAGAAAAAAGCGTTCAAATGTATTTCTCAGGTGTTATGTCTAAGCCTTCGTGACTTTTAAGCTCTTTTGTGATCGGTGGCTTTCTGTGCTTTATGAGTAATTAGTAACGATAAGATGTAAAATTGACATCTGTCAAGTTGGAAAATCGTGCCTAAGTGCTTGTTACAACTATCAAGACGAGCTGGCGCCAGGAGAGCCAACCGACAGACCATGTACAGTGGCATTCATCTTGGGTTTCTTAATATCTCCGTAAAATTTCGCCTAGTTGAAACAATTTAGAAGCAATTAGTACAAGGAATGTAATCATATATAAGTTTAATGCTGATGTGCGTTTGAAGAAAATACTTTGCCTAACATACGTAAATTTGTATCAAAATGATTTTTATATGGCGTGCGCCATGGTTTAAGTTTTATCTTGACGGAATAGATGCTTCATCTAATTTCATCAATTCATATAAAAGACGTTTGTAGAACAGATACTGTTCAGGCAATAATAAACCGCGATTTAAGAAAGCTGGATTTTTTTTTCAAAAAAGATGACGGATTCGTCCCGCATAGCGATTTAACCGAAACGAAATAACCACCGCACCTGAAGCGTCTGAATGTGCTAAGGCGGATTGAACACCTGTATCTGCAACTATTTTTGTTCATAACGCTATCTTTAAGCACGCTATCTGTAGGGCCCGACGCTCTTCATAAAATATCCGCTTTATCAGTGTAACTGTACTCGTCTTTATTGGTGCACACTTTGCCTGAAGGTAAAGTGCTCCAAAGATATCGTAGAATGTATAGAGCTCTTTTCTTTATTACATGTCTTACGAGTGGTTTTTCTACGCGTTTAGGCGACTATGGCGAGATTGGAGTTTTCAGTTAACGCCCTGTTGCACCACACCAAGACAAATTCTCAAGACGAGTTAACCCGAGAGACAGAGTAATGGCATTTCACACGAACACGGTGCAAAAAAAAATTAACATGCTTTATCTGAGTTATAACACACATAAGGGCGAAGAAGCAAAAAACAAAAATGACTCACCGCAATGTGGTTTTCTTGTTGTTTTTCTCGTTCTTCTAAGCCTTCGTGACTTGTAAGCTCTCTTGTGATCGGTGGCTTTCTGTGCTTCATGAGTAATTAGTAACGATAAGATGTAAAATTGACATCTGTCAAGTTGGAAAATTGTGCCTAAGTGCTTGTTACAACTATCGAGACGTGCTGGCGCCAGGAGAGCCAACCGACAGAGCATGTACAGTTGCATTAATCTTGGGTGGGTTTTTTAATAAAATCTCGCCTAGATGAAAGAAAGGCAAATTTTCCTTATCGTGTCAACCTCAACAATAGCATGAATGGCCAGAGGAAAATATAAATACTAACAATCAGTGTTCTTTTTCTAATTTTAAGGCTAATGCTATATGGAAATTAAATTTTGCGCTCAAAGTCAGCAAAATTAAAAAAAAAAAACTATGACAAAGACAATAAAGTAGGGATGACGAAACAATTGTTACCTGGGAAGGCAATTGCTTCAGTCAGAATGCGGCTTTGTTGGTATTTGAGTTTCAAGAATACAAACCCTAACCATCTAAAAGCACTTTGTAAATGACCAAAAACATTATTTATAACAAAATAAGTTCTAACTAATAATAATAAATTGGTTGTTTAAAGAAAGCACATTTGGGAAACTGTCAAGATGTCGGTCATAATAGAAACCACACTGAATTGTCGGTCACGAGAGATTTTGGTTTTCAGTGAAGTAGAGACAAAGCTCCAGTATACGGACCGGACACCCAAAGGAAGAAGAAAAAAGTGTCTGTAAATGGAGCAAGTCGCTTACGGGAATGATTGAAATAAACAAATCAATACCAACCCCTAAACCAACACGAATGAAGCTAACATTAACAGTCTCGCTGATGCAGTTTACAAACGTTTGTTAATGAGTTTGCTATGGAACTCATATTATCTGAGTGCAACATATTAAATACTAGCCGGATTATATTGTCTCACTAGGGTGGTGAGTTCGCTATGGAACTCATATTATCTGAGTGCACCATATTAACCACGTACCGGATTATTACATCTCACTAAATTAATGAGTTCCCTACGGAACGCACATTCTCTGAGTGTAGCGTATTAACCACGTGACCGATTATTATGTCTTACTAAGGTGGTGAGTTCCCTATGGAATTCATATTATCTGATTGTAGCATATTAACCACGTGCCCGATTATTATGTCTTACTAGGGTGGTGAGTTCCCTATGGAGCTCACATTCTCTGAGTGCAGCACATTAACCACGTGCGCGATTATTATGTCTTACTAGGGTGGTGAGTTCCCTATGGAACTCATATTATCTGAGTGCAGCATATTAACCATGTGCCGGATTATTATATCTTAATAGGGTGGTGAGTTCACTATGTAACTCATATTATCAGAGTGCAGCATATTAACCAATTGCCGGATTATTATGTCTTACTAGGGTGGTGAGTTCCCTATGGAACTCATATTATCTGAGTGTAGCATATTAACCACATGCCCGATTATTATATCTTAATAGGGTGGTGAGTTCACTATGTAATTCATATTATCAGAGTGCAGCATATTATCAGAGTGCAGCTGCGGAACTCGTACAATGATAAAGTAAATAGATTAGTTATACCCACTATTAATTTGTTGAAAGATATTTTTGATTCAAAATATTTAAAGGAGCTATGACAGCTATGACACGATGTTTAATGTATTTTTTTGATGCGCAACATTACTTTCAAATTGAAAAAAACTAAAAACAACCGTTTTCTTAGGAAGAAAAACTTCAGAGAAGTAAAAAAAGGAAAATACTGAAACTATGCTCTGATAGTTGCGATTGGGAAGGATAAGGACGGATTAGGAGCAGTGACAAACTTGCCGATAGCCGATACCAATACCCTATACCTAACTATGAGGACTGAAGGGGTTGTTCTAAAACGGAAGTGATGCTGGTGGTTGCAAGATAGTCCTGTCTGTAATTTTTTCGTCCTTTTTCTGAAGAGACTACCAATATGTTTTGCTATCCCCTCTTTTGATAATTATTGTACAGTTTGTAGTTGGGATTTTTAAATGTTATATGTTCACTTAAAATATTTGTTTCCTTTGTTTCAGTGGCATGCCTGTAAACTAACTGTCTCGTTGAGATATGAAGCTGAGTGCATGACCACTGTACACAATATTAATAACATTTACATTTTTCAAGACCAACAATTGCTCGTTTGTGTTCTGCATAGCAGTGGGCAAATAACACCAACGAACATTTCATCAGGGATATTCGCGAATGATAATGGTAGGTTTTTATTTTGTTCAAATTATAAAAGTTCCAATCCGATGAATTGCTCTCGCTTTCTCCAATTTTTCTATTGATCGCCATCTTCAGCACTCCCACTCCTTTGATGAATGTGATGATCGAACCGACTTATCCTTCAGTTGTCTTTCCACGTAATTCTATGTTGGTGGTCTACTTCTTCAAAACAAAACATGCACAAGCTGTATTTTCTACAGAATACCACTCTCGAGCTAGCGCTCTTTACAAGTACGTCACGTTACACATGAGTTTTTACGTATTTTTGCAGAGAAGTTGATTTAGCAATTGCCTCACTTCGATACGAATATCGTTCATCCTCCAAAGGTAAATAAGAGGGTTTAGGGAAGATGATAGGAAAGAAGACATGATGGCTATGTGGAAAACTACCTGTAAATCTAACGGATTGTACTTAAACAGTGAAAGTCCAACAAATGAGAGAAGGGGCAAAACACTTAAAAAAAGTAATGCTAAAATATACAGGATGGTAAACACTGATTTCTTGTACTTTGCCAAGTTGATCGCCGGTTGACCAAAATTTTGGGACGAATCATAACTTGCTGTTGATGGCGACGAATAATTTTGAAAACTTTAAAATAAGCAATCGGTGTGGCGATAAAGTAAAACAGTAAAATAATGAATGAAACCGATTGCGATACAACGTCCGTAATTTGCTTTAAGATGTGCACCAAACGAACTGCTACCATTGGTATTAAAAAGATCGATATGATAGTCACGACGAAACAGCTACGGCGCACGGTGAGCAGTGACCGACGAGTCATGTGCAGCCATCTTTCGATGGACATAAGTGTTACAAGTAATTAAGTTAAAGAATACAAGTAATTTGAACAGCCAGCGGCAATAACTATAACATAAGGCAGCAAGGATAGCTGGTCAGCTTTCATTTCCTTCGACAACTCCAAACAAATCAATCTGCCTGCAACATATATAGGCTGTGTGATGAGTCCTGTACAAAGATCAGTAAAAGCCAATCCGCCCAGGAGAATGTAAGAAGGTGTTCGGAGGGTCTGGTTCCTCCAAATTGCCGCTATGATCAAAGTATTACCCGATACTGTTATTGGTGACAAAATGGCGATGACGACTGAAGTTGAAAGAGTTATCGCGTGCAAAGTAAAGCTGTTGTTCCTAACGACACCTCCAAGGTAACAGAGATTTAAAGCATCATCTGCAGGAGAGATAGTCGAGTTACTAAGCATGTTGGCAAGATTCAGAGTGCAGCGATTAATGGCCTATATTTCCTTAATTGTGCTGTAGGATGAGTTTAGGTCTGTTTTCGTTGACACCCTCTTGCAAGCGGTTAAGCTTTTATGAACAGTGCTTGTTGATTCCAACTTTGAAAAACTTTGCAAGAGGTTCTGCAATTAATTTCTCCGCTGGGTGAATCCAATTAGTTCTGATAGTTTTTACAGGTATTCATATTAGCAGACGTGTGTCCAAAGAGTTTAGTTTTCTAAAGCCATGCATTGTAGCCCTCTTGAACAAAGAGCTTTTCATGCCAATACCACTTTAATTATAACTGTTTAAGAAAGTAAAGGAAATTAATTGCAAGGATATAGTTTCCTTCCCCTCTTTTTCAATTAAAAATCTCAGCAGTCGTTATTCTATGATTTCTAAGAAATTTATTTTTATCTTACAGGAAGGTGAAAACACCCCTTTTCTTCCTGTCAGTTTCACTTTCCTGCAGAGACATGTTTAAATCCCTATTAAAAGTGCCCGTGAGAGAATAATTTTCTATTTTAACTATTTCCATGGTTCACGTTTAATCGCACTTTAAATTTTGTTAAATATTTTTTTTACAATATTAATGTGCTTTATTTCGTAAATGAAATAACAAGATATTATAGGCAGGTAAGCTGTTCTTGCTTGTCACTTGTTGAAAGAGCTTTTCAAGAACCTTATCTAAAGATTTTCCTGATGTATTAAGATTCCTTTCAAATTAAAGGGGGCTGCTAATGATCAACGTGATAATCGGTTGAACCCTCCTTGATCTCTAGATGACTTCCATCAATTGTCATAAGTGGTTTCCTCAATAAAACATGCAACAGTTGTATTTTCTACAGGATGCCGCTCTTTGTACATGTACTTTACGTTACGAAAGTCATCAGCTAAATGCCTCTCTAGCTATCTTTGCAGAAAAGTTGATTCAGCAATTGCTTCACTCCGTTACGAATATCATTCATCCTCCAGAGGTAAATAAGAGGGTTAAGGGACGATGATAGGAAAGAAGAAATCATGGCTATAAGAAAAACTAACTGTAAATCAAATAGATTGTACTTAAATATTGCAAGTGCAACGAAACTGAGAAGGGGCAAAACACTTACAAAAAGTAAAACTAATACATACAGGATCGTAAACACGGATTTCTTGTACTTTGCCAAGTTGATCGCCGGTTGACCAAAATTTTGAGACGAGTCATTTACTTGCTGTTGATGGCGACGAATGATTTTGAAAACTTTAAAATAAGCAATTGGTGTGGTGATAATACAAAACAGTAGAATAATGAAGAAAACTGACTGCGAAACAAGGTCGAAAGTTGTATTTAAGATGTTCACCAAACGATTTGCAACCATTGGTATCAACAGGAACGATATTATTGACACGACAAAACAGCAACGGCGCACGGTGAGCAGTGATCGACGAGTCATGTGCAGCCATCTCTCGATGGACATAAGTGTTACAAGTAATAAAGTTAAAGAATTAAAGTAAGATGCACAGCCTGCGGCAATGGCTGCCACATAAGGCAAGACGAGAAGCTGGGTATCATTCGTTTCCTGCGATGGTTCCAAGCAAATCAATCTACTTGCAACATAAAAAGGCTGTGTGACGAGTCCTGTACAAAGATCAGTAAAAGCCAAACCGCACAGAATAATGTAGGAAGGTGTTCTGAGAGTCTGGTTCTTCCAAATGGCCGCCAAAACCAAAGCATTCCCCACCGCTGCCACCGGTGCTAAAATGGCGGTTATAACTGACGTTATAAGATCCATCGTGTACAAAGTAAAGCTGTTATCTCTAACGACATCTCCGATGTAACAAAACTTTAAAGCATCATAAGTAGGATAAATAGTCGAATTACTAGACATGTTGGCAAGACAGAAAGGGCCGGCGATGACGAATGCTATATATCCCGGCTTAGCTTCCCTGTAGCATGGAACTTTACCTGCTTTCGTTGCTAGTCTTGCAACAGATCAAGCTAGTTGATGGCAGCTTTGAAAAAGGTTCCGTAATATATTTCTCCACAGGGTATACCCAATAAGCTCTGATTGTTCTGATGGTAATTCATATAAACAGTCGGGTGCTTAAAAAGTTTAATTTTCGAAAGCTGCGCATTGTAGGCTCTTTCACAAAGATATATTCTTTCCAATACCAATTTAATTATTACTTTTTAGTAAAAGACAGCAAATTAATGACAAGGTATTACTTCTCTTTCTCCTAATTAAAATCTCAGCAGCTTTTGTATGATTTCTATGCAAAACATTTTCTTAAAGAATGTTTAAAACACCCATTCTTTTCCTGCTGTTTCAGCCTGTTCTCCTGCAGGGACATGTTAACACATTATTATACATGTACAGTGTAAGGACTGTTAGTGCCCGGGAAAGATTAATCTTTTGTCGTTACAGTTTGTATCTATATTGTATCTATATTGTATTGCACAAAGAGTTCCTCCATACAATTTAACGTCATGGGATAACTAGTAAGGCCAGTGACTAGCACCTGACTTTCCTTATAATGTTCGAATTAAACTGGAGTTCCATCTTTGACCAGAGAAATTGAATATATTTTCCACAGATTTCTGTATATAATCTGTTGTTTTCACAAAAGGTCATCCGTAGATATCCAGGCTTTCGAGTTTTCCTTATGCAAACTCCAATTTACATAATTTGTTATATTTTAAGACAATATGCCCTAGCTTATATTAAACAAACTACATCCAACTAAGATGTAATTAAAATAGCTAATGAGTTCCATTGATTTAAAAGCAAAATATCACACTGAGAATTATACTCAACAAAAAAACTTCAATTTCAAGTATGTCAGAATTTAGCAAAAATAATTCATAGATTCTGAAGGAAACGACAACAGCAAAACGGGGTCAACACAGTTTCTTATGATGGTAAATACGCGTGCACGTAACATGAATTAATTCCTGATCGGATATGCCGACGATACTTCTAATAGCCGATTCCCTCTATAGCGCGCGCCTGCAGGGAATCACGGTAGTTGTATTCATCAAACCATGCGCGAGACTCAGCAACGTGCATCGTTGCTGAGTCTTGCGCATGATTTGATGAATACAACTACCGTGATTCCCTGCAGGCGCGCGCTATAGAGGGAATCGGCTATTAAACTTGCGAAAATAGTTTCCAGTTTAAACTTTCACATGTTAAAACGTTCTTCGATCTTCAATTAGATTTTGAGGGAATTGTTACGTATATACCATGACACAAACTGAATAAATTAAAATCATGCATTTGAAAATTAAAATCAATATGCACATGCATTGGAGTATTAATTAGTGAAAATACTGCCAAAATCAGATATGTATCAGATATGCACGTTTCTAAGTTTCCGTGTTATTTCTCATTAAAGGGGCTACGTCACGAGGATTAAGCAGATTTTGGTCTAAACTTCTCTGAAATTAGTGGAAGCCATTTTAACCCATGGAAATCATTATCTTTGAACATCTTAAGGAAGATATAACCGTAATTTTCTGAGAAAAATCAAACCACGGCTATAAATATCGATTTTTTGGAGACGCGCAGAAATCATTTGAAAAATTAAGCCTTAACTTTTCAAATCACAATCCATTTCCATCCGAGCCATCCGTAGCTAAAGACGCTTGTTTACAGTTTCAATGCTCTCATACATGTATAGCAATTGTTAATAAAACTGGACCATTATTTTTAGGTTTCTTACGACACAAATATAAATTTGGCTGGTTAGAAATTTGGTAAAATCCATGACAAAGCCCCTTTAAAAACATATTCGTTGTACCATTTCGCTTAAATGTGATTTTTAACAGAACCAATACAGAATAAACGTTAATTGTTCTCTGGTAAACTAGGCTGCCGGGCTTCAAATTTATCAGTGAAATGAAATAGGTATGAAAGTGCAAAAATTGATTTAAATAAATAAATAAAAGAAATCCGTCGTTCCAAGCAATAGCCCGTCTTCGGTGGTAAATAACGTTGTCAAGGAAAACGCGTCAGAACTACCTTTAAAAAAAAACGTTCAGACTTTTGTTCTTATTATCAATGTTTAAATCTGTGAGTTTATTATTACGTCAGTGTTTTTATCAGTTTGCTAATGTCGCATAATTTCTTCTTATGATCCATTAGTAAAATTCCACTAACAGTAATGAAGTGGCCGATAGAAACTGTCAGCTTATTGGTTAATAATTTCTTCATTTCCTTTTTTAACGTCAATTAGTTCTAAGTTCTTATTAGTGACACGCTCGAAGCTGTGTCAAGCAACCGATCGAGTGTACCTGTTGTTCTGCACGATTCACTTAAGTTTCGTCTGTTTTTCCTTCGATTCTACAGATATATAATTATTTAAGCGGTTGTCGCAAGTTCTGCATTGTTTGCTCATTTGCGTGGCTGTATTTAAGCAGCTGCAGAAACTATTTGCCAGATCATATCGTCAAATGTGCGAGAGTTCACGCATCACGACAACACAGCGTTTAAAACCTTGGTTTGAGAATCTTTTGCTCTTGTCCCATTTTTTCTTTAGTGATCAATTGAACGTACTTTGGTAATTCGCAACTTAAGGTGGAATGGAAACTGATATTTAACTCTCATTTACGAATTTCTCTCTACACTTTCGTCTTTCAGTAATATCTTAAAAGATTAATTTACTATGATGATAAAGCATCATTTGTACTATATAATTGCATTCTGTTAGGATTACTGGTGCATTCAACTGACAGTTCCTACCATTTGATGCCGCTATGTTCGACAACGTGACGATTTCGTCCCCGCTTGCAAATGACTCGATGAGATTTTGCTCCTGGGCAACAGAAGATGTGACTACTGTTTCTTTTTATGAAGTAACTCTCACAACAACAATTGTCATCGCAATTTTTTCTCCGGTGGCAGTGATAGGAAATGCTTTGACTATGGCCGCAATTTGGAAGAACCCGTCCCTTAGAACTCCTTCCTACCTTCTCCTTTGCGGTTTGGCTTTCACTGATCTTTGCACAGGACTCGTCACTCTACCTTTTCATGTTACAGCCGAAATGATTTGTTTGGAGAATTCCCAGGCAGTCAAGAAACAGCTTATGCTCCTTCGCAGTTCGAGAGTTATTATGGAAGGCAGTGCATCGTACTTTTCCACTTTAAATCTAATACTTATCACACTTATGTCAATCGAAAGATGGCTGCACATGTCTCGTCGGTCATTGCTGACCGTGCGTCGTACTTTCATTGTCGTCATAATAGTGTCGCTTCTTGTGATACCATTTGCAGTATTCCGAATGTTACATTTCTTAAATGGAAATTCTGAAACCTTCTTCTACACTACAGGGCTTGTCATGTTGCTGGTTTGTCTTCCAACCACATCGATCGCTTACTTTAAAGTTTATCAAATTATTCGCCGCCACCAACAGCGAATTAATGGGAGCGAACCGCCTCAGAATTTTGGTCGGCCAGCAATAAACATGGCGAAATATAAGAAATCTGTAATCTCAGTACTGTATATTTTATTAGCTTTTTATATCAGCTATGTGCCTTCCGTTGTAATGGTTGGATTTTTTCTTTTTTCATATCATCATTCTGTGTTACCTTTAATGTATAGGATATTTGTAATGTTTTGGTTTCTGTCTCGTTCACTTAATCCTCTTATTTACACCTGGAGGATGAATGATATCCGTAATGGAGTGAAGCAACTACTTTGCAAGAACAACTAGAATTTTACATAATAACATGGTGTCAAATGTGTATATTAACAGATTTTGGAAACGAAAAAAAAACATCGTTAATTCTAGAAAAGAGTTGCTTCATTAAATATTTCAATAATAAGCAATCATTGGAATAGTTTTTAATCAGCATAATACTGTAATTTGTCAGTGGCGAGTAATCAAGGATTTTGATTTGTGACACATTGACAAACCATGATTTTTTGTATTAACCGATTACAAATGAATTATGTTATTATTCACTGTCAGCTTATATTTCGCAAGCACTGCACACAAGGTGAATATTTATATTTATTGGCATTTCCTTATTTGTAACTTACGTCTACTTGCATGCATTCAGGGGTAAGTGAAAACGATTTCGTCTGAACACTGGGAAACGTAACTACCTTCATTGAATTATCTATAGCTTTCAGAATAGAGATTGAGAATTCAATGTAAAATAAATGTATTTAGTGGTCTGACGAACAGTAAAAATAAAAACAAGAGGAAATTAATCGACTAATGATTTATTATAAACCGGAATAAAGGATTGTCCATCTGGTTAGAATCTCTTTTGAAAATATTCTCCTTTGCAAGTCTGCTGCTAATCTTGCCACGAAACTAGCCAAAGTAAGATAATCCTTAAAGTAAGGGTTTGAATATCATTTTTATTGTACAATACCTTATTTACTTTATTTATTTGTTGTGGGATGCAAGTTAAAAAATATATATATTTCACAGGGTGAAATCTTAACATACCCTTGATAAAGAAAATAAAATAAATAAAACCCCTTTTTGATTTATATATTTTAAAAAAAATATATATGTATAAATGAAAATTTGGACATATATATGCAAGCATGGTCGCATCATATAAGAATATTACAATTATCAAGAAAACAAACAATATTGATTTTAACTTCAATTTACGATTTTGATGAAAAAAAAAAACGTTTCGTTTTCTTCCTTTTCCAAATTATTGCCTTAACAGAAGCTTACAAAAATATATTTTAAACCAAAATGCACTTCTAACTTATATTCAAATCTATTTTTCTATTGCCTAAACCTTAAGCAAACAGTACGTGAATGTTTCATGCAAACCCTTTTTGGTTTTTTCCAGCTGTCCAAGTCTTTATTATTTGCCCACCCAGTGCTGATTATTTCTCATATTCTATATTATTACTGACCAATACTAATGACTGATCTATTGCGATCAGATCTCGTTTTATACTTTCTTGTTTCTTGTTTCTTGTGGCAATAGACACTTTGACTAGATACGTCTAGAACACCTTCCTACATTCTTCTTTGCGGTTTGGCCTTTACCAATCTTTTCACAGGACTCGTCGTTCAGCCATTTTTTTATGTTACAGCGGAATTGATTTCTTTAGAGAAATCCGTTTACCATCGTTAACGAGAAAAACAAAATTTAATAAGCTTGCTGTACTTCAGTTTCCATGCAAAATAATAATTGGTGTGATGGAAAGCAGAGCAAAACTACTTTGTAGTTTGGACGTCAACTAGGTGAAATTCAGACAGATCCATTTACTTTCTTTTAAAGAAAAGATTAAAACCTCCCTTTTATGACATGTCAGTACATTTACTTACATCTTTCCTCATATTAGAATATTGTAATTTTCAAGAAAGCAAATTGAAGTAAAAACTTCAATTGAAAATTTTGGCGTTAAGCAAAGCTTACAAAAATATATTTCAAAATAAAATGCACTTTTGACTTCAATCCAAATCTATCTTTATTACCCTCTCCATTTAAAAGAATACGTGAATATTGCATGCGAACCGTGTTTTGTTTTATTCAGCTAGCTGTCATTTTTTTTAATTATTTTTGCCACCCAGGGTTGATTATAAGTCATATTCTTTATTAGTTCCGACCTAAACTAAAAAAATCCATCAAATAAAAGCAGTAATTGAGTCCTATTTTCCAAGACTTGATTGAGTGACATTTTGCGATGTGAACTCTGATTATGCTTTCTTTCCTGAACATCAAGTTGAATAAACAGGGCGTATATTCTCAAATTGAAGTCTAGATTCTCATACAAGCTTCGCTGAAGCTTCAATTAAAATTTAAAGTACAAGGTACACATGAATGCACTTTTTAAAATCTTCAAGTAAAATGCAATGGAGTAAAACTTGCATTTTGTTTCAATATATCAAAATTCAGAACTAAATAAACATCAAAATTCAGCAGGGCCGTTACAAGCAAGAGGCAAGACGAGACAATTGCCTCGTCTAGATTTACATCAAAAATCTGACTTTTCAGAAGTAAAACCTTGTAAAAATGTTGAAAATAGCTTTTTTGCATCTATATTTCAAAATTTACGGCTCGCGGCGTCGGCGATCGCCGACTTTGCCTCGTCTTTGCCAAAAGTCTGGTTACGGCCTTGTTAAGAAGTAAAGAAAGAATCCATTTTTTACATCTTCTCGGTTATAAACGTTCTTGTTACTAGCCTCATCGGACTTTTTATTGTAGCTACCTCCAACAGAGACAGTATTATTCGTACGTTTTCATGAGAAGTAAGTCAGACCTAGAGTTATCTAAAGAAATAAGTGTGGCAATACATCAAGGTGCCGTAAAAATTGTTTTCTCACATGTTTTGCATTGTTTTGACAGGTGAAAATATGTAAATTCCCTTCGTCAGCCTCAGTGAACAACCTTTTTAAATAATACGATGAAGCCACTCATGAACGGCTCATTCAGCTTTTGCTCCTTGGATGGTGTCACAAGAAACCACAGTTCCGTCTTTTACGCGGTAACCATCTCAGCTTCAGTTATCATTGGTATTTTGTCCCCGGTGGCAGTGATAGGAAATGCTTTGATTATGGCAGCAATCTGGAAGAACCAGTCTCTCAGAACACCTTCCTACATCCTTCTCCGTGCTTTGGCTTTTACTGATCTTTGCACTGGACTCATCACCCAGCCTTTTTATGTCGCAGCCGAATTGATTTGTTTAGAATCACCCTAGGAGATCAACAAGCAGTTACCATTCCTCCTTCCTGCTGTAGGTATTTCCGCTGGATGCGGTGTGTACTTTACTTCCTTGTCGTTAACGCTTATCACACTGATGTCCATTGAAAGATGGCTGCACATGTCTCGTCGAGCCTTGCTATCTGCTCGTCGTAGCTATTTCATCGCGACGGTGGCTGCACTTCTCCTGATACCAGTTGGAGTATTTACCGTTTTATATGTGTTAAAGAAAACGTATCGGCTCGTCTTGAGTATAACTTTGTTCGTTCTTTTACCCATTTGCATTATTAGCACATCGATCGCTTATTTCAAAGTCTTTGAAATTATTCGCCGTCACCAACGACAAATTCAAACAAATGAACCGGCCCATAATTTTTCTCATCCCTCAATTAACTTACAGAAGTACAAAAGATCTGTATATTCGATGCTATATATTTTAGGAGCTTCTTACATAAGCTTCTTACCTCTCCTTCTCTTCGTTGGACTGTCTTTCTGGCTTAATTTCTCTCAAATAGAGTTGCTATATATAGTGTCTCTGATGTTTTTATTTTCTACTTCTTCCATAAATCCTCTCATTTACCTTTGGAGGATGAATGACATTCGTAATGGAGTGAAGCAGTTGTTAAAGCAACTACTTTGCAAGGACAACTAGAATTTTTGATGATTATATTGTGTTATAAAGTATGCTCACCGATGCCTGAGGAGGACAATGAAGATTAAATGGCAAGATAAGATTAGTAATAGAGAGCTACTGGAAAGGGCTAACGTGGAGAGGTTGAGTGAAGAGGTAAGAAGAAGGAGATGGCGATTAATTGGACACATCCGATCCTCAGACAACAACTTGACAATGACTGTGTTACAGCCCTGACATGGACCCCAGAGGGAAAAAGAAAGAGAGGCAGGCCAAAAACAACCTGGCGGCGCACAGTAGAAAAGGAGAGGTCCAAAGCAGGGTGGCAGTCCTGGAGAAAGGTGCGCACTGCAGCGCAAGACAGGAATCGATGGAGAGCACATGTGGAGGCCCTCATCCTCTTCCCCAGGGCCACGCGTATTTTTTTAAATGACATGACGTAGTGGCCCTGGTAACGGTAAAAAATATGATTTTTTTGATTGGCTGATAAAAACTGCATGCGTAATTAGGTAAAAAAATGAAACGCTTCTACCCAATTTTCGTTATACTTCCGGTCATCGAAACAATTGAAGATGTAGCGGGCAAGTTTGAAAATGTTACCGGAAAAAGACCGAATAACACTGGGAGTTTGTTGGAATAACGTACGGTATTCACGAAGCAGACCTTTGTTTATGAACAAATGACAAGTACATCTTTTGTAAGGTGTAACTCGGTTGTACTTTTTATTGCATTAAAAATATTGCAAACATTTGCACTATCAACTTAGCTTATACACACTAAATGGAGTTCATGAATACATGAAGACTTTGAAATTCAATGTGATATTTCTTACCGCCGCTCAATAGAATGATACCTCATCGCTCAGCCGCTTTTTTAGCTCTGAATTTTCTACAATACCTTCGCATGGCCATAAATAAATTTCACAGTATCATCAACCGTCGGAATGTTTATATCAGCTAAACTCTGTATCCTAGACTCCGTGTTTAAACACTATGACTCCAATTCCTCTGGATTCTAACTTTTCTATCTGCCGTCTTCTTGTTCCATTCCTTGTTTCTTGATGTCCTCCGACAATTGTAGCAAGGATTGCTGTACAGCTCTTTCGAACGCCAAACTCAAATGTCGTATCTTCTTTCAAATTCACTTTCTTTTCGTCTCAGTCAGCCCCAGTCTTCCCCTTTCTTTTACTGAGCAGGCGCAGACGAACATTTATGCAGTGGGCATGCGCTACCGGATCTCGTGGATTTTACGACATCCGGTAGTCAGTGTTACCAGAGCCCTTCGTTTCGCCGACCACGTGACCAAAAGAAACGGAAGGCTCTGGGAACGAGAATGGGAGGCCCTATGCGCCAACTTGGCGCCAGGGGACAAGTGAAGTGAAGAGTAAGGTATGCTGTTTTTACATTTCCTCAGTAAAATATTTCATTGTTGCTAACTTGTAAAATATTATTTCAATGCTGTTAGCTTGCAAAATATTCAATAAGCGTTTCTGGTTTTGTAAAACATTTGTAAAGTTAATAACAACGTCATAGTGTATAAACACTGAGTGAAACTCTTTGCTATCTAAATGTATTTCTGACTGACCTAATTATAAAATATCTTAGTTGAGTGTTCACAGCTGTTACATGCATCAGTGCTCTTAACAAAGTCAATGCTTTGAACCCAGGAATATCAGCAGTTCGTATAGTGTGATCATCTGAGCACACTATACGAACTATAAATGCTTTTATCAAAAGTTGCAAGAATTATGTCAAATCCCATGCAGTGTTTTATCTTAAGTTTAAGGTGTCAATGCGTATACTTTTGAACTGCTTTGTAAAATATGAAACATAATCACATCGGTTATAATACATGATGATTGATATGTAATCCGTAGCTCGTAGCTTTAGCATGAAGACGTTGTAGAATAAATAGTTTGACGCTGTAGATTTTGATTACATCCATAAATTACAAAAAAAAAGGTAAAGCAACTTTATTTATACGCGGTTTGTGCATAAAGCTAGAAGCTTGTGGGGCCGTGTATATGAAATAAATATAATATATTAAATAAACATAACATGGTTAAAAATCCCAACTGGCAGGAGGCAGACCAGTTGGCTATTTACAAGCATGACTGAGGATTTGAGCTCGGAGCAACCGAGAACAAATCCAGATTTCAAGTCCGGCGCTCTAACCACTCGGCCACGCTGCCTCCATACATCACCCGCACTTTACAAAACAAAGTGCGGGTGATGTATTGGGTTCTATGATAAAGGAGGCTCTTTTGCCAATTACGTAGCTAATTGTGCTAAAAAATTTTGTTTCAAGGTGGTTCAAAACGTCAATCTTGACCGGGGGGGGGGTACTCCATATAACGGCCTATACGGGGAGGCTCCGCCCGGAAGGGGTACCTTTTTCAGGCTTCAGGTATATAAAAGGGTAGTGATTTCACAAGTTTAGGTATATGAAAGGGTATGAAAATCCGTCATTTAGGTTTTTTAAAAGGCCTGTAATTAAAATATATCGAACAGACCCACTTTATGGCTGTATTATTTTAATTTATTAAGCGCTTCATAAAAATGACAAGGCTATGTCACGTCTTTTAGGTATATGAAAGGAGTACCTTTTTCAGTAAAAGGTATACGAAAGGGGTACAATTTCTATCAAAATGATATATAAAAGGGTAAGGGGTAAGAGCTTGGGGCGGAGCCTCCCCGTATAAAACTTTTTTGAGTGCCCCCCCCCCCGCCCCCCGGGATCTTGACAGACACTGAGTTTGAGAAAAGGGGACTAGGAACTTTTACCTTAATTAAAATGCCTTTTTGGATGACTGTTAAGTACCTATTGTAGCGGCCGCCTTTCTATGCAGAACGGAGCGCGAGACATTGGTACGATCCACACGTCTAACAGTTCTATCCGGTTTATTTTTTACGATGTTAGAACGAATTATTACAGCTTGGACATGTTGAAGTTGAAAGTAAGGCATGACAGGATTTCTTTACAACAATGTCCGGATAAGATTGTCAAAGACTGTGGAGGATAGTACATGGGTACGGCTTCGGGCGAAGCTCAGTAAACAGGTAGCCAAAACAACAAAACATACGCTAAAAAATATCCTTACGTTGCGAAAACGTTCTCTCTCGCACGAGGCGCTTTTTTACTGCAAAGTCCCGTATTGGAGCCCGGCTGGGGACGACAGGACGCGCAACGCAACACTGAACGACTGAGAAGGCGTAAAACATATCTCTTTAGAATATTTATTTCCATTTGGTCTCTTAGGCCCGGGCCAAATGTCGAACTTCACATGAAACGAACTAAACTGAGCGAAATAAGTTCGTGATAAGTTCGACGTTTGACTCAGTTGAGTTCGTCCGACTCAATTCAGATCGGCCAACACGTTCTATCCGTCTGCTTCAGACGGATAGAACGGTGAAGATCGATTGTGGGACAAACGTCGATCTTTTCATGAAACGAACTTAATTACAAAACGAATTTGTATGGTAATGTATTCGTTCTTGCTGCTCTGACTTCGGTTCGATGATCGATCGGTTTGACGAATTATATTCGACGTTTGACCCAACGGTCGTGCTTTACCTGTTTGGCTCGACCAAAACTGCAGTTTAGTTCGTCTCATGGAAATTCGACGTTTGGCCTAGGCCTTAAATGATTTCATGAGTACCAGGGTTGTAATTAGGGCTAGATGCGACATGTTATATAGTGTTTTATTACCTTATCTACCCATATAAGATGTGGCTATATTTTAGAGAAGCTATCACTGTTGAATGTCTGTTACAACATTTTAATTCTATACTGAAGCTCACGGCGTATATCCCACATCCAGAAGAGCTGTGCTTTTAGCCTGTCAGTATTTTGCTTCTTCCAAACCCATTAGTAAATACTTTGCTCAATTCAATTCATATCAAATACTAAATTTGCGGCTGCTTTTAGCTTCAAACAAAAAAAAACCGACAGAGTTGTTAATGGATCACTTAGCAAATATATTATTTGTGAGGAGCAGCTGTGAAGGTGACGGAAAATGTAATATATTCAATGTATACCCACTCATTATCCGAACTGATTAGTTGAATAAGAACTTGATAATCAGCAGCTAATGGCAATCTTATCCTTTAAAGATTAGTTCATTTTGATGATGAAAAATTATTTGCACAATTTGCATTATTTTTAAGCCGTAGGTCAAGCAATAACATTCATTTTTACACATTTTTTTAGCCTGAGATAACCGCCAAGTTCAACAACGTGAGTAATGTTGCTACAAATAGCAGGGTGACGTTTCTTATCTTAAAACGTTGTACAAGAAACCACATTCGCCTTTTTGCGCAATTACTCTCTTAGCGTCAATTATCATCAGCATTTTTTTCTCATCTTCTAATTTCTTTGATACGTTTTACTATTGTTTTTGGCAATTCTCTAATCATTTTTTTCTTCGCGAGCAATTTACCGCATCTGAGAATATCTTAAACCTCGAAAAGAGGAAAACGGCATTAGAACAAACAAATAACATCAAAATCACCTGCTGCAACTTTAAAGGTGTCATATTGAACATATTGAAAATGATACTTATTATCAATAGAACTGTGTATTGAGCTTTTCCTGCTTGTATTGTACGTGTGTTATTTCATTATCGATGACATTAAAAAAACTTTAATGTACCTTATTAAGACCTTAATTAAATGAACGTCAATCATCTTCCATGAAATTTCAGCCTATAACATACGCAATTCCGGTTCTTTCCTAACAGTGCAATGATTTAAAGTGTATCTTTATAAAGGAAACTGGGCAAAAACATAACAAAGTAATTATATATAGTAAGCAGGTGAAACGATTGCAAAGACATACCCTGTTCTCACAGTTAATCAGTGAAAGCAAGACATGTTCAGTAACACAGAAACCTCTTTTTCACAAAATTCTACCGTTTCAGATTGGGCTACAAATTCCTCTCCTAACAATTCTACCAATGCAGATTGGACTACAAATTCGGCACGGTTAACTTCTGCTACAGTTATCGCTGTATTATCACCGATAGCAGTAGCTGGAAATGCCTTGATTTTGGCGGCAATTTGGAAGAAGACGTTTGTGAGAACACTATTCCATATTCTTCTGAGTGGATTAGCGTTCACTGACTTGTTTACAGGACTTATCGCTCAGCCTTTCAGCGCCGCAGCCACTTTGACGAATGTAGCAAACTCTAGAGACCAGTACGATAGGTCACTGCTTTATATCACCTTAGACACAATTGGCGATAGCAGTGCTATCTATTTTATTTCCATCACGGTTCTACTTATAACACTCATATCTATTGAACGATGGCTGCACATGTCTCGACGATCATTGGTTACATCGCGTCATGGATGTTTTACTGTTATCATATTGTTACTGATTCCGATTCCCATAATTGTTTACCGCGTTTTACTGAATGGAAATGAAACTTATGAAACACATATTTACGCAATGGCTATGACACTGTTGTTTTCTTGTTATCTTACTACGTCATTCGCCTATTTCAAAGTTTACCGAATTATTCGTCATCACCAACAGCAAGTCCAAGCAAACGAAACATCCCAGAATTTTGGCCGACAAGCAATAGACCTTGCGAAGTACAAGAAATCTGTAGATTCCATATTGTATATTGTAGTGTTATTTTCGTTCTGTTTTATTCCTTTCGTTGTCTCTAGTGGCTTGTATATTGGTATACCAAATAATTTTGAAGTAGCCGTGGCCATCAGGGTGTCAAAGGTTCTTTTATTTTTGTCTTCGTCACTCAACCCAGGTCTTTATCTTTGGAGAATGAATGATATCCGTAATGGGGTAAAAACGTTGTTCTGCAGGCAAAGCTAAAGGAATTTTTTTAATAACGTGGATCATATGAGATTATACATGTTTATTGCATAAGTAATTTATTCAACATAGTTTTTACTGCCCAATTGTAAAATTTACAAAACTTTTCAAGCTCCTCGTTAAGCAAAGACTGTTTGTTGATCTTAGTTAATTTTCTTCTAGAGATTAAGAGTATTCATAGCAAATACTTCAAGTAGTCCAAAGGCACAGGAAATTGTAAATAACAAAGGTATGAGATATATTTAATTTTTTGTGTTGCAAGATATGAACGTTTATTAACATGAATATGTGTCCAGTAGTAGCAATGGAACTATACGATAAATGCGAGTGCGGCCATACTACTGAAAAAAAAAAACCTGAAAAAAATTCAGGCTCTGAGCAGGATTCGAACCCACGACCTTTGCGTTACCGGTGCAATGCTCTACCAGCTCGTAGCAAATAGCTCATTTTGTCCTGGAGCTACATGCATTACGCTTGCCTAATATTTTTCACTTTCGACCCCATAAGTAATTATTGCTTTCAGTTTAATTCATAAAGTCACAAAGACCATCAATCATGTTTCCGAATGATATTTAACTCTAAATGCACAATTCCTTTTACTCTTAAACAAAAAGCCACATGGTTTTTAATGGATCACGTACAAAATGTATTATTTTTTAGGAGCAGCTGTTAAATTGACTGAAAACATTCTATAATTTATTATAATTTAATATAATGAACACCCACTCGTTATCCGAATCGATTAGTTAAATTGAACAACATAATAACCAGCAGCTCATAGCACTCTCATCTTTTAATTATTAGTTCGTTGTGATGATGAATGATTATTAGCACAATTTGCATTATTTTAAAGCTGCAGTTCAAGCGATGACATTTATGCGAAGGAGAGGAAGACCAAGACCCAAATGGGTAAAAAATGTGAAAGAAGTTTTTGGTTGTATGGAGAAGGCAACAAAAATGGTACAAAACAGATCAGTGTGTCGAGCTGCCTTGAGAGAAGCCACGCTCTGAATGAGAGTAGGCTACAACGACGAATACGCGACTCCGGCTTTTTGAAAACAGCTGTTATGCTTTTAAATGTATCTTAATTGGAAGTGCTCTACTCATAATTTTTTTTTTGCTTTATTTTGAGCAGCTATACAGAGCTGGTCACGATGAATATTGACAATTTATTTATAGTGACCAAAACGTGGGGCAGGAAATTGTACAAAGAAACCTTTTACTGACTCTGCATTAATTATTGATATCCTTAAAATAGTAATCTCCGTATCAGGATGACGAAGCTTTTTTTCAAGACTCGCATCATATAAGTTAGAGCTAAGGCGTTATAAAGTCATATGCCAGTCCTTCTCTTAGCTTCAGTTGGCCACCATGTTTTATAACATGACTGAGTCTCCAACAAACATTTCGTTCAAAAATTGCTTCTGGTATGGTATTACAGAAAATCTAAGTTTTGTTTATTACGCGGTAGCTCTCGCAGCTACGATTGTCGTTGCCGTTTTGTCTCCAGTGGCAGTAGTGGGAAATGCCTTAATCGCAGCAGCAATTTGGAAAAATCGATCTCTCAGAACACCTTCTTATATTTTCCTGTGTGGATTGGCTTTTACCGATTTTTGCACAGGACTTATCGCCCAGCCTTTTCATGCTGCAGTCGTATTGATCTGTTTAGAAAGATCCCAGCAAATGAACAACCAACAATCTTTCTCCGCTTATGCTAAAGATATTGCTGAAGGAAGTGGGGCCTACTTTACCTCCTTGACGCTCTTACTTATTACCCTGATGTCCGTTGAAAGATGGCTCCACATAACTCGTCCATCTCTGCTAACTGTACGACGAAGCTTTTTCATCGTGCTTGTGGTGTCGCTTCTTTTAATACCAGTTACAATATTTATTATCTTATATATCTTAATTAAATCGCATCCAATCGCCTTGAATATCATTGTGATAGTCATTTTACTGTTTTTTCTTATCACCACATCGATCGCCTATTTGGAAGTTTTCCGTAACATCCGTCGTCAACAAAAGAAAATTTATGCAAGCAAACGATGTCTAAAATTTGGTCGGTGCGCAATTAACTTGGCTAAATACAAGAGATCAGTGATCACAATCCTGTATATTTTAGGACTTTTTTACATAAGCGTATTGCCCATTTTTATCTCCGTTGTACTTTATTTATGGTACAGTCACCCTCAATTACAGTTGATGTTTTCATTAACCGTGATGTTCTTATTTTTGTCTTCTTCACTTAATCCTGTTATATACCTTTGGATGATGAATGATATACGTAATGCAGTGAAGCGATTGCTTAAACAACTGTTGTGTAAGGAAAAGTAGGAGCTTTGGACTTGAAACTCATTCTAGTGGTCTGGTCTGAATATCCTAAACAATTAATAAGTAAAACATATTTATATTAATACTGATGAACATGATTTAAAAATAAGTGAAACGAACACCTTGTTATCTGAGGTCTTTCTAACAAACTTTCTCAGTAAGTTTGTGTATAAACATGTCTTTAAATAAACCTAAAAGGCATACCACACTATACCATGATTACGTCTTTTACACAATTATATCGCAGCCAGGTCATATTTAAAGCACAGTATACTAACCGTAGCAATGTCAATAAAAGCAGTAAATGCAGATATGTGGACTTTTGCCTTGTCCTGAGCTTTAAAAGTAAGATTTTATCTATAAACGACCTTAAAACGTCGTGTGAATAGGCTTAAAGGTGCGTCTACACGACAGAGGAACGGACAGAAAATTTGTCCGGACCTGATCACTTGTCAATTTGTCAATTTCGCAAGTCGTTAAAAGACAAGCGAAACATTATTCAATGTTTATAACAAATATCGGGTAATACCGCATTTGAAGAAACCTACTACCGGTCCCTTAACTCAACAAAGACTTACTGGCCAATATCAAGAGAATATTTTTAGACTCTTGCCAATATTGCAACTCTTCGCAAAATCTTCAGTTAGAGGAAAAACGCATTATAGGAGAAACTAATAAAATCAAAATAATTTGCGGCATTTTAAAAGGAACTGCTCTGGTTTGCCGGCAATTTCGTCAACTTATTGGATGCAACTATTTAACTGATATTCCAATATCTACGTAAAAAGCCAAAAAAAACTAGAAAACGTTTTAAAAAAGTTGTTTACCAATATTATTTTACTGCTTATTTTAAAATCATTGCCAAATCGACCTTTGCAACATCCATATAAATTTTGTGTTTCCTCGTTTTCTTTCATGTATTTTGTTTTCTTTCTAACTTAAAAAAATGTAACTTAACTGAACGGACATAAAATTAAACTTTCACTTTATCTTGCCCCTCTCCATTTCTTTCTTTATTGTATAAACTTTTTAATGTAATGTACAATATCATGAAGTGGAGGAATAAAATTACAAATACCAATACCAATACCAAGATATATATGTTGTGGTTTAATTTAAGATTTGGTTTAAATTTTTTTAAACCAGTTTGATTTTTATTTTTCATTGTCTCTTATTCATAATCATAATCTAAAAACAAAGGGAAATATAAAACAAACTTGTTTGAAAAATTTTAAACCAAAGATAAAATTAAACCACAACATATACATTGTTATATATATACGTTACGTTCTTAGTTAGGCAGGTTAGGTGTCCACAATTAGTAGAGGGGACTTTTCCCCTCAGCTACTACAGTTTGATACGATAATAAAGTTATTATTATTATTATTATTATTATTATTATTATTATTATTATTATTATTATTATTAATATATAGATTTAGGCAAGCCTAAAAGCGGAGCTCCTCAGTTATTTCTCCTTGATAATTTTTTTAGACTGATTTTTTTATTCATGTTATTTTCTTTATAATATGATATGTATCCCTTTCACCATGGACAACAGCACCAAATAAGAGTTAAGTGTCAGTCCGGCTTAAAGCGGTCCTCTTGACTTCGCGCCAAAAAGAAGTTTCCTTTTATTTTTTGCCTGTGAAAAGGCTTTGGTCCATACATACAAAAAGGCAATAAATTATTTTCTAGTTCTTTATCTTCGCTTTGCTACAGGCCAAAATTGAATTTTGGCCGACCAGGGGCCGCCGACGGTAGTCGAAGAGCTAAATTTCGACCATTTTGTGAAAAACGCGATGTCCACAAAAATGCACTTGACGGAATATCATTTGGCACAAACTCTAAGACACCTTTATTAAGTTCACTGACGAAACGAGGAAAATTTTCCGAAAATTCTAAGCATGCCAGCACTTCTGAAAGACACCATACTCTGAGGTCTTTATTCACACGTTAAAATGTCGGTAAATACAAGAGAATAAAACTCAAAAGTTTCAACATAAATTGGAGTAAAAAAGCACATCAATGCAATCTTCTTACCTCAATGAACCGTTTTCTACTTTCAAACCGGTGGGTATCTCCTTGGATTGCACGCGAGAACAAATTAAAATCTGTCATAATCAGTGTGTTTATATAATTGTCGCTCGTGCCGAAGCTGATTCGCATAACCTTGCACTCGATGAGAAAATTCCTTCAACCGTCCAAACTCGATTAAATACCTTTAGAATATAAGGAAATTGCTTCTTTTGATATTCCTATACCATACAGATCCAGCGCTGAGAAAGAAATTGTGTTGAAGATGACCAGAATACTTGCGGTGTGCGAGACTCCACAAAGTAAATATTGACGGTTTCACTGGTCGCACTTGTCCCAATATTGTAAGTTCAATTCGCTCTCGTAGTATCTTTAGGGGAAGAAAAAGAGTCGAAATTCAGCCATTTAGTAAACATAAAACGTGTTAAAACGACAAATTGAATTCTGACAACGCGAATCGATCATGCAAAGACAAGTTATAACTTTACGTCCAAAAACATCACTTACAGGTTGGACCAGGTTGCTTTCTGAGGAAGCGTAGTCGCCAGATACAATCAACAAGCTTCAATAGAACTGTTTTATGTGACAAAAAGGCATTAATTTCAATTCATACTTGATGTTTTTCATTCCACAAACGTTCATTTGGAGCCACAATGCAAGTTATGTGCTTCGAGATCCGTTAAATAGAAACTTTTGTAGTGCGGTTGCGTCACAGTAATTTGCAATGTCACGCAAATTGTAACGTATTCTTATTAGCTGTGTGGTGTGCGGTAAGTTGCTTTTTGGGAAAAGAATAAAAGAGCAGAGTAATTTACCTCCGTGGTCGGGCATTTGGGATTAAATCGCTAAATGACAGAACAGAAAATAAAACAAATGAAAGGTGTTCCGAAAAAGAGACAGAGTGTGCTAAACTGTTTTCAATATTGAAAGGAACTGAAAAATGCGACCCGAAGTTGCATTTGTAAGTATTCAGTTTGATATCGGCACTTTATCTCATCTGTGAGAAAAATTGTATGACCTGCCAAATATTTTTTCCAACTAGATAGGACTGAGGCAAATGAAAAAGAAACTGATTTATTTCTACGAGAAATCCAAAATGGTCAGTTCAACTCTTTTGAGTATCTGTTTCTACTTGGAGGTGGTGTTATCTGTAGCGCTTCAGAATCATTGTATTTTTTTAAAGCACATATTCTGAGCACCAGGACATACTTGAAAGGGAACTAGTTGATTTTTATCTTCATCTCTCGAACAGCTGTCAGCAGTTTCGTCAGCCCTTTATAACTGCTGCACTCTTTCAACACCAAGTCCTTTTGTGTGGAAGTTCAAAGTGAGCGCACGTGGCCTTTAGCATTGCGACATTGAATTTCGATAACGTGTCAGAAGGAGTACGGAATACAAGAATACCGTTACAACGTTTACTTTTTTAATTTACATAGGGCAGGGTGCCTGACTGAAGTCCCCCAAACAAAAACTTGGGAAGGCTCAGCCCCCTACCCCCCACCCCCTTCCCTTCCCCCCCCCCCTTCTCGCTAGCACATCATAAAATACACGCTTGGCGGTGAATGACTTTAAATGAAACTCCTTTTCCCGAAAACGCTACAAGGAGAGGTCTGCAATCTGCGAAGATTGTATTTTACAGAGCCTGTGGCATCGACGACTTCAGAGCGTGCATCTCATGTCTCTTATACCTTCGGACTTCTAAAGAATTCCCTCAAAAAGCACCATGAAGCAGGATCGTCTGAACTGCCTAGTTATGTATTGTCACAAGTAATTACAGACACACCGGACACTGTAAAAGAATTTTTGGGAAACTTGAGTAGGGGAATGCTCCCCCCCCCCCCACGGAGGGGGGAAGGAATGTCATTGTGCTTGGCTTGGAGTACGATGAGTCCCCTTCCCCCTCACGTTTCAAAACTAAATCATCATGTTTTGGCCACTAATGTTTACCTGCTCGAGAGATGAAGATAAAAATCAACTAGTTCATCCCTCGCAAGTGTGTCTTGGTGCTCAGAAACATGGTGATGGTAGACTTTTTTTGGGGGGGGGGGGGGAGGGAGGGAGGGGTTACCCAGCCCTTTTCTCGTATAGTAAAAATTCCCCATATTTTCTGAAGAATACATAAGTAAAGTAATAAAAAATACAATGATGGCATGGTTCCATTATATGATCCCTGCTGAAGCGCTACTCATAAAACAACTCCCAAGTACAAAAGAGTTGAATAACCATTATGGGTTTCTCGTAGAAATAAATCAGTTTCTTTTTCATTTGCCTCAGTCCTATCTAGTTGGAAAAAATATTTGGCAGGTCATACAATTTTTCTCACAGCTGAGATAAAAGTGCCGATATCAAACTGAATACTTACAAATTCAACTTCGGGTCGCATTTTTCAGTCCATTTCACTATTGAAAACAGTTTAGCACACTCTGTCTCTTTTTCGGAACACTTTTCATTTGTTTTATTTTCTGTTCTGTCATTTAGCGATTTAATCCCAAATGCCCGACCACGGAGGTAAATTACTCTGCTCTTTTATTCTTTTCCCAAAAAGCAACTTACCGCACACCACACAGCTAATAAGAATACGTTACAATTTGCGTGACATTGCAAATTACTGTGACGCAACCGCACTACAAAAGTTTCTATTTAACGGATCTCGAAGCACATAACTTGCATTGTGGCTCCGAATGAACGTTTGTGGAATGAAAAACATCAAGTATGAATTGAAATTAATACCTTTTTGTCACATAAAACAGTTCTATTGAAGCTTGTTGATTGTATCTGGCGACTACGCTTCCTCAGTAAGCAACCTGGTCCAACCTGTAAGTGATGTTTTTGGACGTAAAGTTATAAGTTGTCTTTGCATGATCGATTCGCGTTGTCAGAATTCAATTTGTCGTTTTAACACGTTTTATATTTATTAAATGGCTAATTTCGACTCTTCTTCTTCCCCTAGACATACTACGGTAGCGAATTGAATTTACAATATTGTTGGACAAGTGCGACCAGTGAAACCGTCAATATTTACTTTGTGGAGTCTCGCACACCGCGAGTATTCTGGTCATCTTCAACACAATTTCTTTCTCAGCGCTGGATCTGTATGGTATAGGAATATCAAAAGAAGCATTTTCCTTATATTCTAAAGGTATTTAATCGAGTTTGGACGGTTGAGGGAGTTTTCTCGTCGAGTGCAAGGTTATGCAAATCAGCTTCGGCACGAGCGACAATTATGTAAACACACTGATTATGGCAGATTTTAATTTGTTCTCGCGTGCAATCCAAGGAGATACCCACCGGTTTGAAAGTAGAAAACGGTTCATTGAGGTAAGAAGATTGCATTGATGTGCTTTTTTACTCCAATTTATGTTGAAACTTTTGAGTTTTATTCTCTTGTATTTACCTACATTTTAACGTGTGAATAAAGACCTCAGAGTATGGTGTCTTTCAGAAGTGCTGGCATGCTTAGAATTTTCGGAAAATTTTCCTCGTTTCGTCAGTGAACTTAATAAAGGTGTTTTAGAGTTTGTGCCAAAGGATATTCCGTCAAGTGCATTTTTGTGGACATAGCACGCTTCACAAAATGGTCGAAATTTAGCCCTTCGACTACCGTCGGCGGCCCCTGGTCGGCCAAAATTCAATTTTGGCCTGTAGCAAAGCGAAGATAAAGAACTAGAAAATAATTTATTGCCTTTTTGTATATATGGACCAATGCCTTTTCACAGGCAAAAAATAAAAGGAAACTTTTTTTTGGCGCGAAGTCAAGAGGACCGCTTTAAGCCGGACTGACACTTAAAAAGTTGATCAATCAAAAATATCATTAGTAGTCTATGCATAACCTTCTAAAGATATACTCGCAACTCTCAAAGTTAAACAAGAACAAAGAAAGGGTTGCTCTAGAACATATCCATACCCCCATCATAACTGGTATGTTACAGCTGTACATAGCATACAATTGGAAAGTTTTGCATGTAGCTTCAATTCCCCCCCTCCCCCAAATGGGGCCCCTATATGATGGAATGGTGACGATGACAGTCTTTTATTATTGCCTAACAATAAAAATAACAGCTTCCTGTTAGCAAACTGGAGTAAAAGGTAGTGGCAAGCAAAATATTGACATTCTGTCATTCTGCAAAATAGGGTCCCCCAAAACGATAAGACCTTTTTCTTTTATATGAATCCCTTTCCCCTTTGCTTAATTACATGTAAACTTAGCACAAATTCTGGAGAGGCATAAATACTGTTTGTTAGTTCTAAACTCGGGTATAGATTGCTTGGCAAAAATTTTAGCATGCCATTTTACCATACATTAAGAGATGATGAAATGTGTATCTCATTATCATAATTACTGTTCTTTGCAGCGTGCGCACTGGGAATTAAATGTTTAGGCAGCAGGATGATTTTTTATGTACATGATTGTACCTTATCTGGCTTTATTTCATTAACTTTAAAATTACAACTGTCCTTATAAATAAATTGTATTCTACACACAGTACATTTTTACATGCAATGAAGAAAATAATATAATAATCTGATTGTTCATTTATCTCTTGCTGTGTCTGCAACTCTGTGGAAATTCTGCTACTCGTGTTAACCCTGAAAAAGGCAAAAAGGACATAAGATTTGTTGATGATCATTGGCATCAAATGGATGTTTATAATTTTAAATTAGCTTAAATTGTTCAGAACAATCTGCAGATGCATAAAAAAGAGATGTATTTTTCCAATTTTTGCCTGGGCCAGGGACTGTGTTGGGGGATATGTTCAGAACCAAAAAAATCCTTTGACCTACTGAAGGCATAAATAGTGCTATCAATAAGACCTGGCACATGAATGAGCTTTGGTGGGTGTTTTGGGGTGAATCACTGGTTAAATTTCATGATTTCCCTATTAAATGAGGTGTCTTAAGACTCTTACATTGCTCTCTGACAGGTGCTGTTGAAAGCACTGTGATTAATTCCATGAAAGCTTACATATTCTCCCCTTTCTTAGCGTAGCTAAGAAAACACTAAGCTGGCTCATCAACAAGCCCAACTGGCTTTTCTGGCCAAAGCAGCTCTAAAAGTTTATCAACTTTTTGTTTTCATGTGAAATTTCAGCTGAGTTAAAATTCTATTTCTATATTCGCCTAGTACCACAACAAGACAATTTATGTTAAGTTAGGGCTTAAGCTTACATGTAGATATTAAGGTTAGCTAATAACAAGCAGAATTTGAACAGGTCAATTTGCACTTCTCCCACAAAATCATTACAAGTATTCCAGCAATTTTTCGGGTCAGGTAGCAGATCTTGTTGGGTTTTTTGCCCTCCTACCCCTACCCCCAGGGGGGGTACTCCGGCTTGTAACTGACGGGGATGATCGAATGGAGGCAAAACTCAGGACCCAAAAAAATCCCTAAGTCTTGTGACATACCCCAAAAATCCCTGGGTCAAAAATAAACCTAAAAAAAAATCGCTTGTCAAATTACCCCTAAATTGCCAGGAGGGGCAATAATATAACACAGAGAAAACCATAAAAAATTGAACGCTCGTGTTTGTTTATTCATCATACCATAAATACGCCAAGGCACTTTAGTTCGTTTTCAATACCCAAAAAAATCCCCAATTTAAATCAAGTCACCCCAAAAAATACTTGCCAAATTTTCCAACCCAAAAAAATCCTGGAATCGAAAATTTCAAACCCAAAAAAATCCTTCGATCATCCCCGTCATTTACAAGCCAGAGTACCCCCCCCCCCCCTGGGCCCCTCCCCCATCCCCTCTTATCTTGAACAATGAAAACATTACATTTTGTATGATATTTACATATGCTGTTACATGTCAATTGTGTATATTAAATTCCTCAATGGGAACCATGACTTTAAAGGATCCTAGTCAGCCACGCCTCTATTATTGTTTACATTCCGGCAACTGCGGGGAGTCTCGTTTCAGATTACATGTGACGCGCGTACAAAGTCAACAGACCGCGACGAAATTTGACAACGCGCGAAAGTTTTCACTCGAATCAACTTTAAAAGATCTGCCAGAATGTAAGGAATGAACATCGAAGATGGTGATAGCCTATTAGATATTGAAGAATCTTTTTCTCCGGGGCCATCTTGAAGCCCAGATATTTATGTTTCGTCCGTTGTCAGAAGCGCAGGGCAAAATGAGAGCGGATAAGCGATCGCTTCAATATTTGCCTCTTCGGCGGACTCCGTTCGAATGTCGATCGAGTGCTAAGGAATGAAATAATTTTCTTCTTTTGTTATAGAGTATCCGTGTTCCTTTTTCCTTTGTAAGATTTGTTCCAGCAAGATTACGTGGAGTCGAAAGAGAACGGCTAAATCTGCTGGTTGTCCTTCTCGAAATGCCGCACTTGAGTGCTCTAGCATATGCAAATGTGGAACTAAAAATCGGCTTGCAAGAATAAAACAAGTGTATACGTCGTATTTCTGCAAACTGGCTATAACTAAGCCCTTTGATGCCAAGACTATCTTGCTTTTCATTCCAGAGATCGAACGATGATTGCCGTGAAAGAATTCTCTTTGTTTGTTCGGTGGTTTCGGCCGACCACGCTTTGGAACGCGAGATGCCATCGGGCATCCCACTTACAAACGAATATGTTAACGGCAAATTAAAAGAAACCAATAAAATAAACGCTCGAAATGAAGCACAGATAATTACTTAAGACTTTGATGGTAGTTTAAGATGTGAATATATTGCGTACGCGAGGATGCGCTTGGATTGTCGGCCACAATTGAAAACACTCGAAATTAGATGGCATATAAAATGGCGGATAAGGCTCTTGAAACGCGCAAAGCATCATGGTTGACTAGGATCCTTTAAAGGAGAAGTTCACTCCAGAATGGCCATTTATTTTCTCTACGCCAATAAAACGTTTATAGAAAGAAATGTATTCGCCAAAATTTCAGCCTCCAACGTGCGCTATAACCTTACGAAATCTTTTCCAAAACTCGACAACTGAAAGCCGCCATCTTGGAGCTGGTAATGTATGCATGACGTCAAAGAGCTCAGTCTGAAGTTTCTTCGTAGTGGATTTTGTTTGTCAAAATGCCTGTTTGTGCATCTCCATTTTGCTCAAACGGAGCTCCAAGAAATACAAAAAACAAGGAGTTTCGACTATTAAAATATTCCCGCCAAACTTCAGGCTGAGCTCTTTGACGTCACGCATACATTACCAGCTCCAAGATGTCGGCGTTCAGCTGTCGAGTTTTAAGAAAGATTTTGTAGGGTTATAGCGAACGTTGGAAGCTGAAATTTTGGAGAATGACATATCTTGGTGTAAACTTTTTATTGGTGTAAAGAAAATAAATGGCCATTCTAGAGTGAACTTCTCCTTTAAGGAAACATAAACTACCAAGCAGTTAAAACACCTATCATTTCTTAAACCCCAAAATTTTACACTTAAAAAACAAGTTTCATGCACTAATGTAGATTCACATAAACTAAACTCTGTCACAGAGCATTTAGAGAAATAAAGGTATAAACTGACACTAATGTAATACTTACCTTCATCATCACAGACATTAACTGCACCCCTTGAATTCCTGTTTTCCCTCACTATAAAAACAAAATGTTTGCATATCAAAAACCCATAAAAGGTATGGAAATCCTAATATAGCAAGTTTTAGAAATGCAACAGATTTGCTTATATAAAATTAATGATAAACTCAAACTGCCTCTTACAACCTCCATAAATACCTGTCACTCAATTAACCTCATAAAGCTTGATGTACATTTGAATGTAGATGTATTTTAAATTTGCGTTAAATGATATTAATTCTCCTCATTGCAGACAGGCCCATTTTAAACTTTTTTTTTTTATTTCAGGATCAAAAACTAACTTGCTACTCTTGTAGAAAAAACTAATTCAGGCAAAAATATCTGATAAGTCATTGCTTTAGGCTGGAAAACTATGAAAGGCTTAAAATATTGTACCAATCACAACCGTCAAGATAGCAGCACTTGCTATAGCCACAATTCCCCTCTGGTCGTCCGGGGCAAGTAGATTTTCCTGTCAAGCAATTAATTTTTCATGCCTGTTTGCATAATGGGTGAAGGCCCAGGCAAGTCATGATCATCTGACTACAAGTTAATAACTGGCACGCGATGCATGCAGAAGCGATGGCGTTTCACGAGGGGTCTTACATAATTTTGAGGAAAACTTAAAGTAAATAATAGTAGCTGACACCTTGTGTGTCGAAAAGACTGTTATCCAACTGCATCTTACATTTTTTTTAACATAAGAAGCAATGTTAGTGATTGTATAAATAGTATAGTCCGAGGATCTGATGGAATTCAAATAAATGCAGTTGTTATGAATTCACAGACCAAGGATGCAAATAATACATTTTCTTCGTAGATTTGCTCAATTGAACAACAGTAATACTTTATTTTATATTTTTATTATTTATTTAGATTTCCCTATGTTGTCTCAACAAAGATTGCGTTATACTGCAGTGTGATATCACGGATAAACGACATACGATACGCGCGAGCAAGCTTTTATGGTCAAACGGTCTCTTGCTCACAGCGGCCCTTTGTGTTTTAAGAATTAGAAATTTCTGTCTACTCAATCTAATAGATTCCATCATATATAATAAGTCTCTTTCGTTCATACATTGTAGTTTTCCATTCTAACTGCACAGAAGTATTTTGCTTTTGTGTTTTACGCGGCGATTTCTTGTTAAGTTAAACTTGATTTCTGTTCGATCGGGCCAAACAGACAAAACGAACCGATCGTGCGATGGCATAAAAGCGATGTCACGCCATCGCTTAATTATACAGTCACAAGTTTACTAATACACAGTGTCACATGCACTGTCCTAGGCCAGTAAAATTTGAGAGCTGCTTGTTGACCACAGGGCAAACTGGAATTTTTTTTCCAAGTCCTTATCATATATTATAAATGATCAATTTGGTTGTTATAACATAAAAAATGTTTATGATCTTACACATAACAAATTAGAATCTGTGCTTTTTTCTTTATTGTAATTTATAAGAATCCAGGCGGAGTCAATCAATAGAAATCTATATCGGAAATCAGTCGATACAATCGATATCTATTGATATCAATCACAAATTGATAAACGGTAATCCATAACAATAGAACTCACAGAAAAAAATTATTATCGATTGTTATCGATTGAGAAAGTCGATAAAAGTCGATAGCAATCGACAGTTAAAAAAAAGCAATCAACAGTTATCAATAACAATCACTAATCCCAAGGAGCCGCTGAAGGTGTATGTATATTCGTTTTAAACATATTTGATGGCGTTAGTATTAAGTAAAACAATACGAAGATTGATATCGATTGCTATGGATTGTTATCGATTACTGGTTTATCGATTGTCTACGCCTGGAAAAATATGAATAAAATAATCAATTTATTCCCAGAACGGCTGTTAACAGATTATAAATACAAAACTTATCACAAAACATTTTCACTCACTAAAATAAGGAAAACTTAGCAAAGTTCTCAGCAAAAATAGCATAGGTCATTGAGAAAACTATATTTCGCTAAGGCTGTCAGCTAGCAATGTTCGACCACATTCTTACAAATTTGCAAATGCACATGTAAATTTTGATCTTGTAGTGTAACTGGAAATTTGCTCTTTACAGGATAAACAAATTTATCGCAGTAGAAGCTATCTGCTTTGAATACAACTTGTGTTTAAGACAAAACGAATTTCACTTAGGTTGTATGTCTTGTTCTGACATACATTTACCGGTTACACGAAAGAGTTCTATTAGATGGAATGCTTGTTTATAAACTAAATAACAGAAACTCAGTTTTCTAATCTGTTAAAAAAGGAACACAAATAATAAGCTTAGCTTTCCTTGGTTTCGAAAAGGGATTTTGTCTTTGACCGTCTTTGCTTTAAACCAGTTTAAACTCAACAAGTAGCTTGGAAGATTTACGGCCATTACGGTCGGTCACAATCCGCTTTTCTTTGGCTGCTATCCCGGGATAAACGAGGAATACATCCAGAAATAATTTATCTGTAATAAACTGTCGTGTGCTTTTCAATCGCGGAGTCCTCTCGGTGAACTCATTCGTAAATCGGCATGTTGTGATTTTGTTTCCTGAGTTTCAACTCTGAACCATATTCAAAATTTTGCTGTTAACCTTGCCGTTTCACGAAGGTTTAGGTATAAACCAGAATCGCCATAAGTTCAAAATAAGCAGCTTATAAATATAAATTTTATCACAGTGACTGACAGTGACTGTGATTTTATTTAGCCGAGCCAACAGCAACCAGCGCATTTCCCCAATTTCACTTTCCGCTTCATATAATTCCACACAGAAAAGTACATGCGCCCGCGATTCAATGGTGAAATGTCACTTGGTCAGCGGTCAACTTCAAAACAACATCAACCTCGATGTGTTCTACATCTGAGCCCGCGATATAGTCATGTGATACTGGTCAGCGGAAACCTTGTTTTGACAGATGTCAATTGGCCATAACAAAGACGTCCAATCATGTCTAATATCAAAGATGAAAGCAGTCGTCAGCAGTCGTTAAGAAATGATAAGACGACATTCTCCTCCCCCCGGTCGGGTTGCCTTGTGACTCCCCTCCCCCCTCCCCGAGAGTCTGTACGCGCGGCGGGCGTACGCACCAAATTTTTTCGGCCTCCTGGGTTTACAAAAATTCTCTCGTACCCGCATTACCCATGGTGCTCCGCTCCGCGCGCTGGCGCGCGCTGGGGAGCTCCGCTATTAGATTAAGGTATCACGGAAGGAAATTGGCGTTTTCATTCTAAGTAAAATTATGTGCAGACCATCAATGGTAACCCCAATAAAGTATATATTTTCTGAAAGCTTATTGAATAAGGATTGTAATTTTGTATTGATCATATAGACCATAATAAGCAACGTCAGCATTTTGTTTTGCAATTATGATGTTGTGCAACATTAGTTTTATTTTAGAGCACATTTACGTGAACGCATGAACTTTTATGTGGAATTTAAACTACAATTTTTGGCCTAAAAAACGGTGTCTCAGACTTTTCTTTTCTTGCTCCATTATTTTTGTGAATTTTTAATCCTAAAGAAGACCTAAAACGCCATTATAAAGTTTAAAAATTTATAAAAAAAATAATGGAGCAAGAAAAGAAAAATCTTAGACACCGTTTTTTGACCAATATATATAAACCGTGTCATACTACAACTTGAAATAGAATTAATCAAATTCGTTACATAATTAGCTGATCTATGAATTAGTTTTAGACTTAATATGAAGAAAATTAAAAATATTTTATCTATTTTACCGTTTAATTCCTTCACGAATATATCTGTTTCGCAAGCAATAAAGAAAAGGGTTTACAGAAGAGGAATAATAATAAATAATAACAAAATAATAAAATTAACGATCGATTTCAATGGCATTTTAGTCTTTGGAATAACAATATTGAATTTGCAGTCCGCAAATTCCATGTGCACTACAACTAATTAGAAAAAAGAAAGTTACAATTAACTTTAAAACTAAATTTCTTGGAAATAACACTATTAAAACCAGTAACAGTGTCCTCAGACCTTACGATCAACGGAAAGAGTTCCTTTTTATCTACAACAGCTAGTTGTCTTTACAGAGTATTCGTTTAACCAATTTTCTGACTTCACTTCGAATATCTTTCATTCTCCACAAAAAAAGAAGAGGTTTAAGGGAAGAAGACAAAAATACAAGCATAATGGACACGTAGAAAGACACTACAAGTATATATTTTCGAAATTTCCCTAGCGAACAGCAACATCCATAAAGGAATAGCCATTGGCAAGTATCCTATATAAAAAATAAGTAGAATATAAAGGATCGAGAATACGGTTTTTTTGTATTTCTCAAGGTCGATCATTGGTTGAGCAGATTTTTGGGATGTTTCGTTTGCCCGAATTTGCTGTTGGTGACAACGAATTATTCGGAAAACTTTGAAGTAAGCTGCTAAAGTGACAATAAGGCAGAACAGTACAACTATTAAATTAGCCAAAAAATATACCTTACTATAAGCGCCCTTAACGCGATAAACTACTAAAGGAATGGGAAGAAAAAAAAGACCCGCAATAATACGATAGAGACGACGAACTGTTACCAGTGATCGCCGACTCATGTGCAGCCATCGTTCAATGGACATTAATGTTATGACAAATAGCGTCATGTAAAAAAAAGTACTCAAAGCAACCATCGCCGATGGCTCTTGTTATCAAATAGAATGTTGGCCAGCTTTTTTTGTCAGATGGGTTGATCAGAGGGTCTACCAAGACGATCAACTCATTTGCAGAAGAAAATGGCTCGGTGATAATTCCAGTACAAAAGTCACTTAAAGCCAATCCGGCGAGCAGAATGTAAGAAGGTGTTCTGAGAGACGGGTTCCTCCAAATTGCCGCCAAAACCAAAGCATTTCCCACTACTGTACTGGTGATAAAATAGCAATAGCAACCAGAACTGGCAGGAACACTTCATAGAAACCAAAGCTGTGATTTTTTGTATTACAGTAAAAGTAAGACGTGTTGAAAAAAGGTTGGAGAAGTAAACACGATGTGTTGTTTGGCATTGACATTCTTCTCGATGATGGCAGTTGAACTTATATTAACCTTAATGTTTCTTTAGAATATTTCACTGGACCAGTTACTAGCTTAACATTCGCACCGATAATAAGAACTGATTTCTTGATCGTAATGTCGCAGAATTTTTAAAAAACTGACCTCGCTTTTCGTGATCAGATGTTTGTTCTTAGAAAGGCGAAACCAATGAAATACAAATTACTATTCACTATATATAATACAATCAATCAAAGAGAATTTACTATTTATCGAAACATGTCAAACCTTTATTAGTTAAATGAAGTAAACGTGGTTACATTTAACAGAAATGTTGTGTTGCCTAAATTTTATTAAGGTCTTACCTTGATGAAGTGTATGTCATAAGCAAGAGAGGAAGCAATGAAATACAAACTATATAATATATAGATTTAGGCAAGCCTAAAAGCGGAGCTCTCCGGCTCCATTTACTTAATTTTTACTGGAGCTTATGTAATGTTTTCATTCTAGTGAATAAGCGGCCAATGTACTAATGTTTACGGTGGTTTATAGGTGCAAGACAAATTTAAATCGCTCACGGTTAAACTGAATGTCTGCCGTACGACAAAAATTATAATCTCAAAGCAGGGCAAATGTCATTACTCATGGCACGAAAAATTACCTTAGAGTACAGTAAATTATCTGCTTTCTAACAATAGAAAATAGTTTCGCGATCCTGTTATAGTCTCGCAGCAGTTTAGTAGACCCCCAGTTATACGGCCTTCTTGCTTCACTCTTTCTACCATCAAACTATGGCCGCCATGTTGCGCGACACGACGTACGGACGCGCCCGCGAGCGTTGCCGCTAGCCATGGTGACCATCAAAACTCATTTCGATAGTGTTCCTTTCTTTCGATTTCTTTCATGAGTATGGTGCTCTGCTCTGCGGCCCTTCGGGTCGCTGTAGAGCACTGCTATAAAAAATAATCAATCAAGCAGAACTTTCTATTCATCGGCACATAAAATGCCTTGTGTGTGACAAATCCATGCAGTCTTTCTTAGTTTAATGAAGTAAACATGACTGTCTATAATTAAAAATATCCTGCGGCTTAGATTTTAATAAGGTCGAAAAACTTCAATAAAACTGCTTTAGTAAAGACGTAGGGTGAAAAAAAATAAAAATTGACCCTTTCGTTATATATGGTTCACACATGTTTTGAAAACGTGTTTGTTATTTGATAACACATTGTTGGAATGCAGACAGAAAATTCCATGTTTGAAAGCCTGTCAACCACTTTCATTTAATTTTTGATTATTTGGGGAGTCATCAGTAAACTCAAAAATGTTTTAGATTGCTATTAACCTCGAGCTCCAGCAAAGCTTAACATGGAGATGCTTGCTTTTCTCTTATCAAAAAGCAAAGGAGAAGGCAGTCAAAAAGAAAAACACTGTTTATTAGCATCTAGCTATATTTTAGAGGTATTTTGGTTTTCTAATTAACAACGTTAGCTTCTAATCACGCGCGGTTTTTTAATTAATTTCCATCTAACTTGCCAAATTTCTACACCTGGTTCTATCTTCATGTTATTGTGACTGTGTTTGACAGAAAGGTTCTTCATTAATTTTTAATATTTACATTGAAGGTTAAATGAGTTTGATGAAAAGTCTTTTCATTTCCTTATTTCTATTTCAATGAAAAGACTGTAATCATACTAGCTGTTTGGAAAAAAAAATTGCTATTGAATTAGAAAGGGTGATAACATATTGCTTTTATTCCTCCGGAAAACATTTTTCGCTTTTAATTTCATCAAACATATACACACTGACAGTTCTCGTTTGTATTTTTACAGACCAAGTTATTGTAATGGTTTGAATCGAAAGTTTATGTAAACGGCACTCTGAGTCCTGCACTCCAAAGAGAACCACATATAGAAGTTCAGTCATTTACGTGACTGTTTAGTTGTGCATATTTCTTCTCCTCTTTCTTACATTTGAACTTTTCCTTTAATTTTATACTTTCAAAACGGAACATATTCATTTTATCTAGTTGATTTTGCAGAGTATTCCTTTAACCAAACTTTTAACTTCATTTCGAATATCGCTCATTCTCCAAAAGAAAAGGAAAGGATTTAAGGAAGAAGACAAAAATACAAATGTCAGTGAAACATCTAAAAATGGGTCTGTGGCAGGTTTGTCTTTACCTTCCCAAGCTAGAGATAGCCCAAAGGCGATAACAACGGGGCAATAACTAACATAGAAAATTGCTAAAATATAGAGAACCGTGAAAACTGATTTTTTTGTACTTAGCAAAGTTGATCGCTGGTTGACCAGAGGCTTGAGATGAATAGTTGGCCGAATATGCTGCTGATGACTTCGAATTATTTGGAAAACTTTAAAGTTAGCTGTTGAGGTGACAATAAGGCAAAATAGTATGAATGAGATACAAGCAATATCTACTTCTGGTTAATAGATTGTGTAATTAAGAGCGTACAATACGCGACATAAAGCAAACGGGATCGGAAGGAGAACTAGTCCTGCAAATGTATGGTAAACACGGCGTACTGTAAGCAAAGATCGGCGGGTCATGTGCAGCCATCGTTCGATGGACATAACTGTTATAATGGACATCGTCATGGGTAGAAAATGCTGTGCAGTTCCTTGGGCAATAGCTGCTATTATGAGGAAAGTTTGCCGGTTGACAACTGTTTTCAGCTGAGGATCTGCCAGATAGATCAACTCCATTGCAACATAAAATGGCTGAGTTATTAGTCCAGTGCTAAAGTCAGTGAAGGCCAATCCAGCGAGCAGAATGTAGGAAGGTGTTCTGAGAGACGGGTTCCTCCAAATTGCCGCCAAAACCAGAGCATTCCTCGCTACTGCCACTGGCGATAAAATGGCGATGGCAATGGAAGTCGACATAGTTATCATATATAGAGAAATGTTGTGGTTTGTCCCATCATTGTCTAAGTTTCGGGACATGTTAAAAAAGCTAAACCAAACCGTTGTGTTATTGCACATATTTATCCTCCTTTTGTTATACGAATTTAGGTTGGTTCACCGAAAGAAAACTGTTCTCGGTTTCTTTACGTATGGAAACGAATATAAGTCAGGTACTTTCGGGGAAATTTTGCAAATGGTCTTGTCTCTGTAACCATGATTAAATATTTGGACATTGAATAATGAAAGCAAGAAATTAATTTCCGTTGCTCAATTTCAATAAGGTCGAAGTATAAACTTTTAATTATAGAACAATTAATTTAAGTCAGTAAACAACGTAGAAATATAATCAGAATTGGAATTTGCCATTCGTGAATATGCTTATCAATGAAAACGTTACTGACATGTTTAAACCTTTACATCTTTTTCTTTTTTAAAAAAAACCTGTAGGTTTGGATGACGTGTATCCATTTTCTACTGAAATATAATTTTTTCTTTTAATTAATATTTCAATACTTCTTACGTGGGCTTGCCAAATTATATAGTAATATATGATCTCCACAAATAGTAATTTGCAAAATTGTGGTTTGTTGTTTAAAAAATGGCGTTTCATGTTAAAATTCAACTCGTTCACTCTCCCAGGCAAATGCGTTTTTTTTTTCATTAATATCATTATTTAAATAACCTTGGGTGTTCCAAACATTTAAGTCATTTAAAACTTTCAACCAAATCCAATGTAACACTAAAAACAACATACATTCCTATATAATCTTTAATTACTGAAGTTTTTTTATGGCATTGAGTGTTGCTGGAATTAAAACATATCAAGCCAAGCCTGATAAGTTTATAATCCATGATCCATTTGGCCAACCTATAATATTTTTTTCACGACAGATAAAATTACAAATCTTGCAAGATCAGTTCCCGACTTTGCTCGGGAAGGACTCCATTCCGATCTAAATACCGTTGTCTGTCTCAAAGAAACTTTTCCTCGAGTATGGGTATACTTACTTCAGAAATTTATTTAGTAAATTGCATCAAGGTGGGTAGTAATAACGACAGTCTCTTTATTGAAATCTACTCAAACGTTTATTCATCAAAGTCCAAAAATGCGATGAGATGATTATTAAGTTATTTCGTTCTCTAGTAGTTATGACGAAATATTTTCTTAACTAAATGTCTGACTTCATTTCGGATATCATTCATTCGCCACAAGTACAGAAGAGGATTTAGTAAAGGAGATAAGTATACAAGTATCGTTGAAACGGTGAGGAATAAAGAAATGAATTCATTTATCGACAAAACTAGCACTAATCCTAAACAGACAACTGTGGACAAGTAGGTTTTATAGAAAACAGCTAGAATATAAAGGATTGTGAAAACGGATTTCTTGTACCTCTGGAAGTTAATCGCTGGTTGAGCAAAGTTTTGGGACAATTCGTTGGCGTGAATTTGCTGTTGATGACGACGAATTATTCTGAAAACTTTAAGGTAAGCTACTTATGTCACTGTAAGGCAAATCGCCAAAATCAAGTGATAGCAACTCTTAATAAAAGAAACTGCTGTTGAAGTCTTGAACATAAGTCACAACCAACGGGAAAGAAATAAGCAGAAGTACTGCAACCATAAACAATGCCCGACGAAGAGTGACCAAAGATCGATGGGTCATGTGCAGCCATCGCTCAATGGACATGAGGGCGTTATGAATATTGTAACGTGAAAGAAGTGTATGCTGAAACTTCTGCCAATAGCTCTTATTGTGAAAAGACCACTTGGCCATCTACATTTATCAGCTAAATTCATCCTTTTGATTGTTAGGTAGATGAACCCACTTACAACAAAATACGGCAGGACGAATAACCCAGTACAGAAGTCGGTAAAGGCCAATCCAGCGAGAAGAATGTAAGGCAGTGTTCTGAGGGACGGGTTCCTACAAATTGCCGCACAAAAAAGGGTATTTCCTGTCACTGCTACAGGCGAGAAAAGGGCAAAGAGAACTGACGATGAAAGACTTGATGCATAAAATGCGGAATTTTTGTTAAAATGAGGTTTTGTAGATTAATTAGTCAAGTTATAAAACCTAATGATGTAGACTATTGCCAAAAATGAGGACTCTTCTTTAACTCAGAAAACTGTGCCATAAAACAAAGTAAGGTCATGATAAAATGACGGTTTGTAACTGACCTTAAAAATATGTTAAAAAACGTATAAAAACTGAATTCTCGGTAGCTTATTGCTACCTTCACCAGACTAAAATCGATCCGTTTATGCATAATAAGATTTTGATAAGCCGCCGGTCTCCGGGGATGATCCCTGCTATTTGCAGAAAATGTAAATGCTCGTTCACACAGTTAATGTCCCTGATAGAATGTAGCGCTTCCAAGAAAAGGCGTTGCTGCCTATTGTTCACATTTCTCTCTAAGATTTCCACGTAATCAGGATAAATGTCATGGGCTGTTGTCACTGTTGAACTTTTGCCAGGCTTATGCTCTGCGCCACGTGAATTTCATGATCGTTTACTCTCTCCCACATAGGCGATGAAGGTAGCAGAGAGCTACCGAAAATTCAGTTTTTATACGTTTTTTAACATACTTTAAGGTCAGTTACAAACCGTTGTTTTATCATGACAAATACTGATCGCCCTAACAACAAAGTAAGATCACTTCACCTGCAATTTAGGGTGTTGCTCATTGGTTTTTAAATTAAGTTTCAATATCCATTTTAGTGTACAAAGCATTTTTTTCATTTAGAGCTTCTAAGGGCATTGACGGTTTGTCAGTAATATCCTTCCGTTGGGTCTTTTTCGCCGATTTCGTCGGCAAGGACAGTTTACATTAGCGGTAGGGTGTCCACAAAGAGAAACATCCTTCAATTGCATTAAACTTTGCATACAAAACATTTTTTCAGAAGTTTAACAATCACTACTCCAAGATAAACAAAGATATATTAAAAGGGAGCCTATACTATAGAGCACGTCAGCTGCTAGAATCTTTGCATCTTGCCATTTCAAAGAAATGCATCAGGCACGATTATTCCTCTGCGTAACCTAACTATGCTTTTTTTCAAATAAATGGAAAGCGATTACCTGCAACTGCTTCAGATGACTTTATCTTTAAAGTATATTATTTCTTTATAACATTTTTCGATTGGACATGAATTTATCTTGGATTGAGCTAAAAGAGTATCGATTCATTTATCGTATGAGCAGATTTTGCCAAACGATGTATCTTTGCCGAAATATAGTGTAAGAAGTTATAGATCGTTTCTCTTTACTTCAGTACAGCAATTATAATATTTTCTCAACCACTCCTTTAATTACACTGTTAAGTGGAATTGGCGGTTCGTAATATCACTCCACAGCTTGGTCTTTTGAATTCAATCCGTGTAATGTTATTAACGCGCGGTTTTCAAAAAAGAGATTTTGCACTAATTGGATTTTTTTTCTTTATTCAGTATGACTTATCATTATTACTGGTCAGTGTAAACGAGTAGTGAAAAGAAACCAAATAAATTTATATGCCAAACGGAAAGTTTTTTATTTGAGTGAGATTATAAGAGATTTTGTAAAGCATATACATGCGAATATAACAGAAATAAGTCGACGTTTTGGCATCATCTTGATGCCATAATCAAGACTGAGATAAAATTAAATATGCAATGTCAGTTAAAGAGCTAAAGAGTTTCTTAATTTTTATAAAGCAAAAAAAGTTCTTAGATGAAAACTTTAGCAAGCAGAGTCCGTTTGCACGTTTAGTATTGGTTTAAGTGAGATTATGCTAGCAAAAATAGTTTGCGTTACTGATTCCAGGCTTTCTTGGTAATACCTGACTTGAAGGACCTCGCAAAGGTAGTGCGGCCCAAAGAAATCGTGTTATTTAGACTTCAGTATTTTCCATTTTTTGAGGCAAGAATCCCGTTGAGAAGAGAACTTACTTGAATCAGTGAAGCGGGTATTACCGGCAAAAAGTATATTTAAACAGTGTCTTCGCCGGCTTCAATTTTTAGGCTCGACAAGCCGATGATTTTTAACCGAATGTGTCGTTACAACACTGACAGAATGTTAAACCCTGCACGATTAAATTCGGGCCTTGCTTGGTGAGCAAAGGCATTTCAGTTTTAAAAGCTAAACGCTCGTCCAAATTTCTCTTTCCGTCCGGTTCGTTAATAGAATTAAACAAGACTGAAGCCGAAATTTTATATTCATTTCAGTCAAATTATTTGAAATTTGAAAGGCTCTTTAATCCGATCTCCTTTAAAGTTTCTTCATCAGAAATAAAAAGCTGTTCAATCAACCAATAATTGAATTTTCTTTGTATTAAAACAATTTAACATTATTACTGCTCAGTGTAAACCAGTAGTGATAAGAAACCAAAGAAATTCATATGCCACTCGGAAGGTTCTAATTTGAATGAGATTATGGTAGCAGAAAATGGCTTGTGTAAAATGCAGGTTTTCTTAGAAATACATGTCTTGCAGGCCCTCGCAAAGGTAGTGCGATCCAAAGAAATCGAGTCATATAGTTTTCCCCGTGTATTTCATTTTTGGAAGCAAGAAACCTGTAGACAAGTAAATTAACCTGATGTAGTAAAGCGGGTATTAGGAATAGTCTTTTAAAACTATACAAATGTGGCTTTTGCCTGCTTTTAGCAAGAGAAGCCGACAGAATTTGACCTTTAACTATTGGATTTCGGCCTTGTTTTGTGGGTAAAAAAAATTCAGTTTAAAAGCTCGACGCTCATCCAAATTCCGTTTTCCGTCTTTTGGGTAGTGTTTCGTTAATAATGGCCCAGTCAAACATGTCTTCGAGCATTAAACAAGGTGCAGACTTTGTTTTCGTCGCAATTCTGTTTGTTTTGGCAAGTCCTAGATTTTTAAGCGATCTTCGTTTTAAAGATTGCAACTACGTGACAACGAAGTCAGTGTAATTCACAGCCTAATAAATATCGCACCTTAGGAAAAAATTACATAAATATTTGTTTAATTCCATAAAAGCAAACAGTTGCGTAAGCAATAACAAGGAAAATTAACGTTGTTCTGTTTAGTCAGTGTTTGATTTTATTGATGATATTTATTTTCTTTTCAAGTTTACAAACCCATACGCTCAAATCTTAAAAACTTCGATTCAATCTTGAGATATTCGTTTTTATCCGCGGTAATAGTCGCGTCTTTGATTTCTTCGGAAATACCCAAATAGAGTCTCATTTGCGTTAATCTTTTATCAAATCCCCCAAGGTTTCTTCATATGCGGTATGAAAGTGTTCAATCAACGAATACTTGTTATCAAAAAGTAATGACGCAACATTTTCTTAACTAAATCCTTGACTTTATTTCGTAACCATTCTCAATAAATACAGAACAGGAATAAGTAAACAAAATAAAAATATGCAAGTTTTGTTAAAGGTCTCTAAACCTAAGGTTTTTTCATTAGAGATGCGATGGGAATCTGTTCAATCAACTTGTTATCTAACTGTTATGACGAAACATTTTCTTAACTAAATCCTTGACTTCATTTCGAATATCATTCATTCGCAACAAATACAGAAAAGGATTGAGAAAAGACAAATATACAAGTATTGTTGAAACGACGAAAAAGAGAAAAGTAAATTCATTTAGAGACAAAACTAGCACTAACCCTAAAGAGATACATGTGGGTAGTTAAGTTATATAGAAAATAGCTAGAATATAAATAAAAGGATAGTGAAAACGGATTTCTTGTACTTCTTGAAATTTACCGCTGGTTGTGCAACGTTTTGGGACAATTCGTCGGGCGTGAATTTGCTGTTGATGACGACAAATTATTTTGAAAACTTTTAAGTAAGCAATTGACGTGAGGGTAAGACAAAAGAGCAAAACTGACAAACTAGCAACTGCAAATAGGAAACTTCTGTTAGCTTGAACATAAGCAACAACCAACGGGATGGGAATGATCAAAAGCACTACAACCGTAAAGCAGGCGCGGCGAACAGTGACCAAGGATCGACGAGACATGTGTAGCCATCGCTCAATGGACATAAATGTCATTATCAGTATCGTTACTAGAAGAAAGTACGTGCTACAACTATTTCCAATAGCTCTTGTTATAAAAAAAAAGCGGTTGGCCAGCTATTTTTGTCCGCTAGGCTCATCTGATGGTCTATCAGGTAGATCAACCCGTTTGCAACTAAAAGAGGCTGAGCTGTTAATCCAGAGCAAAAGTCGGTAAAGGCCAATCCAGCGAGAAGAATGTAAGAAGGTGTTCTTAGTGACGGGTTCCTCCAGATTGCCGCACAAACAAGAGCATTTCCTGTCACTGCTACAGGCGAGAAGAGGGCAACGAGAATTGAAGATGTATAAACAGCAGAATTTTTGCTGAAAGGTGGTTTTGTAGATGAATTAGTCGCGTTATGGTACATGGCGATGCAGACTATATCCAAGGAATGAGAATTGTACCTCAACCTACAAAAGTGTGCTTTAAAATAAAGAAAGATGACTTTGCCGGTTATTTATAGTGTTGCACATTGTTTTTTTTTTCATTATTTTTTTCATATCCATTCTAATTTACAAAGCATATTTTTCATGAAAAGCTTTTAAGGGCATCGGCGGTTTGAAATGTCACTCCGTTGGGCTTTTTGTTTGGCCAATTTCGTCGGGGAGGGCAATTAACAAAGCGGACGGGTGTCCAAAAAGTGATGTATTTTGTAATTAGAGTTAGCTTTGCATAGAAAACCTTATTGTCAGCATTCTAGCAACCAATTCTCCAGGTGAACAAAGATATGTTAAAGAAAGAACTTTGAAAGCTCATCAGCTGCTGTTTTCTTTGTACCGCAACATTTTTCTCCTTGGTAACCGAACTGCCTTTGATAACAATAAATGGAAAGCTATTTACCTGCAACTGTTGCAGATGATGACATCTTTTTAAAGCAACTTTAAGCTTTAAGAGTATCAATAGTTTGCAATGTTTCTCTCCTGGGTTTCAATAATTGTATTTCTTCTTTGCATTGTCAATGTTTGATTGTCAGAAATCTCATTGTTACGTTAAAAGATAAGCAAAATTATCTTAAGTGAGAATATGGCGAAGGCAACAGTGATTATAGCGCGAAAATTGAAATTTCTAATAACAAGCAGAGAATCCTAATCAGAAAAAAAAAACACTCAAGTTCACACGAAGATATTAATATAAATGTTTTTACATTATAATAAAATGAACGCCAATTTAAAAAATAAAATGAAATTAAAGAAACCATTCGGGTGTTTTTGTGAGAGTGCGAGCTAGGTCGAATGAATCTGTTCGGTTTGGAGACAACATAAAGGTCTTGAGATGGACGTGTAAATATTGTCAGTTAGAACAATTTGTCCTTTGTCAGTCTTCAGTAAGGGTGTTCAGAGCAGCGAGGAATGATTCCTAAGACAAATGATTGCACCATTTGTCAGCGGTCTGTATCTAGGCCATTCACCAGGAATACTCCTTTACTAAAGAGACATTGTTACTCGTCGCAAAATTTAACCCTATTCAGACCGGGCTTTTTTGGATCTTTTCAGACCGGGGGGGGGGGCGGATTCCGCCCCCCCCCCTCCCCTCCGTAACTTCCAGAATATTTAAGCAATCACAATGAAACTTACAGGATATATAGTATGTCCGAAAATCTAACTTTTAGTATACGTCGCGTGGGATGATGACGTCACATCACGTGACAATGACATCATAACAGCCGCCATCTTGGATCCGCCATCTTGGATTTCGAAATTTTTCAAAACGTCAGAAAACCGCCCAAAATTACTGGAAAGTACTCAAAATCAATAAAAGTGTGCTTAAAACCCGTAAAAAGGTGAAAATAATTGCATTAAAGTTATTTTTCATTAATAGAAACACGAAAATTTCAAATTTGGGAAAACATGCCTGTCAAAATGTCGTTGCCATGGTGACGTCAAGTTCCTGACACAGCAACCGATCCTACCAAATTATTCCCAGATAAATTTTAGATAAAGTGGGAAAGTTTGGCAGCGTTTGGTTGAATATTGGGAAAGTTATTAGCGTTCAAAGTCAGCGCGGGCACTTTCCGCCCCCCCCCCTCCCCCGGTCTGGATAGGGTTAAGTTAAACCCCTAAAGGAGACAAAAGTGGGCGTGGCTGACACTTTAACGACCCCTAAATATACCATGCTAAAACAACCATAATTCTTCTTTGAAGAAATTTGTGAAGATTTTATGCCTGATTGGTCTAACCAGCAATAATAATAATAACTTAAATAATAATAACTTGATTTAAGGTGGCTCAACTGGATTTTTTAGGGGTAACACCGCTCAAGTTTGAGAATTAACTACGTCGCCATTAACAACGCTATCGAAAAACGATTACCACAGTTGTATTACATAAAGATGAAATTTTTTTATGACCAGTGTTATATTGACATCGGAGTTGCCATAGCGACGAAATGACGTCATTACGTTTTTTGCTTTCACTCGTATTCCTCGACACCAGGAGATGTTTTCGAAAATCGCTCAAAGGAGCTTGTACCACACATAGCTGCCTCGATGTTGGCAAAGTTTAAACAAATTCTATGAGAGCGTTTTCGAAATATTTGGGGATGAAGTTTTGGGGGCTATAAATACAGTCAAAAACATACTAACGAGAAAATGGGTTAATATCTAAAGAAAACGACATGCCTGTGGATTGCAGTTTCATCTTATAGTAGTTTGATTCCATTTAAAATCGTGTGTAAAACAGTGGTGGGGATTGCTTTGGTCGATTGCGAGAAAAAAGAATTTGATGAGCGTGCGTTCCGATGCTCTTGTTGTCATTTTTGTATATAATTTGGTCTATGCCTTCAAAAGTGATAATAAATTAAAAACCGCTCGATGAATTTTTTTAAACTTTGACAAACTCGAGGTTTGTCATCAATTGATATAGCTTGCAAGTTTCAAGCTCATTGAAAACATTTAAGGCAATAAAATTGGACCTCCAATGTACTGATTTTTTCTCGCAGATTTCGTGTTTACAAGCGAGTGTCCTCATTATTCACGGGCATTGTTTTCAAGTTTCATATCTACGTGCACGACTCCAGCAAAAAAAATCATTTGCATTAATCAGGACGCTCGATTGCTTTCCGAAAATTTTTCAGAAGCATGCTTATAACTGCCTTGGATGAGAATAGCAATGACAACATCTGCAGAATGATAGCTTTCGTTTTCTGGACAAAGATGCCCTTGACATTACTGTATTACAGCTTAATAGCCCGACAAATGCTGTTACAATTTTTTTAAGCAATAGAAGCATGTTTCGGAAAATTGTTCGGAAAGCAGTCGAGCGTCCTATTTAATGCAAATGAATTTTCTGCTTAAGTCGTGCACGTGGATATGAAACTTGAAAACAATACCCGTGAATAATGAGAACATTTGCTTGTAAACACGAAATCTGCGAGAAAAAATCAGTACATTGGAGGTCCAATTTTATTGCCTTAAATGTTTTCAATGAGCTTGAAACTTGCAAGCTATATCAATTGATGACAAACCTCGAGTTTGTCAAAGTTTAAAAAAAATTCATCGAGCGGTTTTTAATTTATTATCACTTTTGTAGGCATAGACCAAATTATAAACAAAAATGACAACAAGAGCATCGGAACGCACGCTCATCAAATTCTTTTTTCTCGCAATCGACCAAAGCAATCCCCACCACTGTTTTACACACGATTTTAAATGGAATCAAACTACTATAAGATGAAACTGCAATCCACAGGCATGTCGTTTTCTTTAGGTATTAACCCATTTTCTCGTTAGTATGTTTTTGACTGTATTTATAGCCCCCAAAACTTCATCCCCAAATATTTCGAAAACGCTCTCATAGAATTTGTTTAAACTTTGCCAACATCGAGGCAGCTATGTGTGGTACAAGCTCCTTTGAGCGATTTCCGAAAAAATCTCCTGGTGCCGAGGAATACGAGCGAAAGTAAAAAACGTAATGACGTCATTTCGTCGCTATGGCAACTCCGATGTCAATATAACACTGGTCATAAAAAAAATTCATCTTTATGTAATACAACTGTGGTAATCGTTTTTCGATAGCGTTGTTAATGGCGACGTAGTTAATTCTCAAACTTGAGCGGTGTTACCCCTAAAAAATCCAGTTGAGCCACCTTAAGTGTCAGGATAAGTATTTAGCTTACAGAAGCTAATTGGAGACATTCTACTACTTTACAATATATTGAAATTTAAAATGTACAGTTAAGAATACGAAATCAAGAATTTATAGGGTACACGCGACTACTTTACAATATATTAAAATTTACAGTTTGCAATTAAAAATGCGATCGTTTACTATATTAAAAATTGGGATGAATAAATAAGAATAAACACAGTATGACGTTTGGTTTTAGTTTCTTTGAATGCAACTTTAGAAGATACGTTGATCCTGAACACTCTAAAATCCTTAATTCATCCCTTAAATAAACGGCATACATCTCCACCCCTTTCACATGGCAGTTTACCTTAGGGACCATTCATCACTGTTCACCATTCATCACATGTATTAATAGAACCTTAATTGCCTTGCTTGCAGGTTTTCGAGTAAAATATTTTAGCTTTATAATTAAGAGCGATTGTCATCCAAATTGCGTCAGCCAATGTACTGAGTATTGTTTGCATGCGTCGCGGCGGTCGACACTTAACAAATTCCAACTTAAAATTTTATACAGACTTTGACTTGAGAGATAAAATCAGTGAAGCTTCCATAACAACCTCTGTATAATTATCACGTTATAATAATGTTAAGTAGAAGTGTTACGTCAATAATTTTCAAGAACATTCTTACCTGACGAGTTGTTTCCACCACGGTTGTGTTCATTGTCGTGAGAAATCTTGCTCTGTGTACAAGCTTATTAAACCTTGAAGCAAAAGTGTCGAGAAATGGTCGTAGATAAGATCGTCAATTGCGTTGGCGTTCAGCTGCAATACATGTTCTTTGAGATCAAGATATCTCCACTATATATTTACCATGGTATTCATCAGCAAGTTTTTCATTTTTCCTTTCCTGAAGATGTCGAAATATTTCCTATAGCGCGAAGCATACAACAAAATATACGGAAAATCCTGTCCAGAAGCAACACTCGCCATTTTGTTTACAGCCTTTGTAACCTCTCTCCATAATCTTGTTCCCAGTTCCCCTTCACAACGCTCCAGGCTGCCTCAAAAACCAAGAAAGGGCGTGAAAATAATTGCTTATTTTTTGGCGGAATGCGGGGTGGGGGGGGGGGGCGCATTTAAGTACCTCTTAGGGGCTGACGAGAATAAAATGAATGTTATATGCGTTCTCTCATAGGAATTAAATAATCTTTTCAACACTTTCTGGCCGCCATATTTAAAGGAAACCTCCGAAAAATGTGCCTCGTTTCTTGCCATGTTTGTTAAATATTTTTTTATGTTTTCCAAGTTACATTTTTTACACATCTCATCTAGCGTTCCACGCTTCATTATATACAGGACACTGTTCAATTACTTGTTATCTAGTTCTCTTGACAAAAAGATCGTCTGATCAACTGTCTTACTTCATTCCGAATATCTTTCATTCGCCACAAGTAAAGAAGAGGGTTTAGCGATGAAGACAAGAACACAAGTGTCACTGAAACGGTTACAAATGGACCAGTGAATTCATTTATCGGCAAACTTAGCAATAACCCGAAAGAGATCACTATGGGCAAGTAACTTATGCAGAAAAGAGCTACAATATAAAGAATTGTGAAAACGGATCGCTTGTATTTAGCAAAGTTAATCGTTGGTTGCACCATATTTTGGGACAATTCGCTGATCTGAATTTGCTGCTGATGACGACGACTTATTCGAAAAACTTTGAAGTAAGCTATTGATGTTGTTGTAAGGCAAAGCAACAAAATTGACAAAGGTGTGACAATATATCTAAGACCATAAGTGTCTTGAATTGCATGTACAATAATAACTAATGGGATAGGAGTTAACAACAGTATTGCAACTGCAAAACAGGCGCGGCGAACGGTGACCAATGATCGACGAGACATGTGCAGCCATCGCTCGATGGACATAAGTGTCGTCATCAATATCGTAACATGAAATAAGTAAGTGGCACTGACATCGACAATAATTCTTGTTATCAAGTAAGAGGTCGGCCAGTTGTTTTTGTCAAATGAGTTCATGTGAGGTTTTGTTAGGTAGATCAACCCCTTTGCAACAGAAGTCGGCAGAACGATCAGTCCGGTGCAAAAGTCAGTGAAGGCCAATCCGGCGAGCAGAATGTAAGAAGGTGTTCTGAAAGACGGATTTCTCCAAATTGCCACCAAAACCAAAGCATTACCTGTCACTGCTACAGGCGAGATAAGGGCGAGTAGAACTGAAGTTGCAACATTTTCCCCATAAAAATCAGAGCTATAGTCGAGTCGAGGTTGTGTAGCTGAATTCGTCACGTTAGAGTGCATGGCAGTCTTGTCAATGGCTGAAAAGGAATGATTACCCTTCAACTTGCAAAACCGTGCTGTAAAATTGATACAATTTTGCAGATGTAGTGATGCTAATTTCATCTCCACTTTGTGCAAAGTATTTTAATGTAAAAGCTTTTTAGGCAATAAATGGTCTGTAGCAGTTCTATCCGGTGCTGTGACGGTGGGAAAATCTTAAATTGGTTTAATTAAAAATGAATTATTTTTTGCTACATATTGTTATGGTTATGGTGGTTTACAATATTTGTCAACAGCGCCTCGCAAGATTTTCTCGCTTTAACAATTTTTGAAACAGTAGGGCGTGCAAAAAGAGAGGTATTTGCTTTTAATTGAATTGAAAATTGTATAGAAAAGATTTATTGTCAGAATTCTTACAATAAGTACTCACAGATAAACAAAATGACCATTAAAGCCCACCAGCTGCTTTAACTCTCACGAAAAGAGTGGTGCATTCTTCTTCTTTTTTCTCTTACCAAACCGCGCCGCGAAATGAATTAAGATCCATTCATCTGTAACTGCTGTGAATCAAAATATAATATTCTCCAGTCGAATCTCCGCTAACAAAAACCTACCATAAGTTGACAAAATCATAGCCTCAACGGCATCCAAACGCTATATTTTATACCTCCCATAAGTAGATACTTTTTCTAACCCCAAGGATGACGACTTAGGAGAAGTTAAACTGCAGTTACTTTACATTGGTGTTTTCCAATTTTCCAATTTCGTCCTTCGGTCGTCGCAGTTTTCCAGTATCTTAATTAAAATAACTGGCGGGAAGCAAAACGTTGCATTTGCTATCATTTGAATCTTCTTTTTTCATTTCGTCGTAAAAGCGTTGTTGTCAGAATCCTGGTCATTAATTTAAAGAAGATAAGCAATATATACTTTAACGACGGAACTTTTTTAAAAAGCTCAGCTGTTGTCAGAATTCAAGAATGCTCGAATCACTGGTTGATCTCTTCCCGTTTATTATTTAAGCGAAGAAAGTCATAGTTCTTTTTTTATTTTTCATTATATAAGACTAAAATAAAAACCTGCCGATAGTCCGATGATATCCGGTTAGATTAGTGAGTAAATGCGTAATTGGTTTCCATTCAAAACTAAGATCAGTTTCATCGATAAACTGCATGAGACGAGTGATTAAATTTGTTAAATTGAAATCCTCCAAGGTATATTGTAATGTATGCTGGATTTTGTTGGTTTCCGAAATCGATTATATCAAGCTGGGCCTGGGAAGAAATCACTCATTAAGTCAACAAAGCGATTTTGATGAAATCGAAGGTCTTTTTTCTTTGGTCTACACTATACTGACCAACGTTGAACATGTACGATGCTGTTAGTGGCTGTGGAAATCACTTTTGCACAACATACAGTGGAAATTCTGGCTGCCACATACATGTGTAAAACGAAAACGACGAAAACGGAGGCGCAATAAAATGTCCAGGTGCATCGGGATCTGGGTTCTAAGAACAGTTATTCAGAACTTGAACACGTTATTGGTTATATAACATTTTTTAAAACCTCAAAGAAAGTGGAACACAATGTGCTTACATCTCTAGAGTATGTTATTAATTAAATGAGGCAAAACAACTTTTTAATTAAAAATGTCTTAAAATGGACAAAAGACAAATAATAACGACACCTAAGTTGAATACTTAACATGGCAATAAAAAAGTAGTCACTTATATACAGAATTTCAAAGAGCTAAAATTTTTATTTGCGGAAAAAAAGAAATAACACCTTATACAGGTTTATTTACAAATTAAACGTAAAAGGTGCTCATCTAACTAGAAACGTCCATTTTGGACGTAAAACACAACTGAAAATAAAATAAGCACAATTTAAGCTCAAACAATAAAGTTTGTTTATGTATTTAAATTACTTTTAACTTTTTAGTGTCAAATACAGATCAACGCCGAAACGCTTTTAAGAGAGAAATCCTTGATGAATTATGTTCTTTTCAACTAGTTGTCTTTATGGAATATTCGTTTAACTAGTCGTTTTACTTCATCTCGAATATCCTTCATTCTCCACAGGTAAAGTAGAGGATTCAGTGAGGAAGCTAAAAATATAAGCATCATTGACACAGGTTTCAATAAAAAAACGATTTGATTTTTCAAAACTAGCAATAATACAAAAGAGATAGTTAACGGCAAATAACCTAGATAGAAAACAGAGAGGATGTAAAGGATGGAAAAGATGGATTTTTTGTACTTGTTAAAGTTTATTGCTGGTTGAGCAAAGTTTTGGGACAGTGCGTTTGAGTGAATTTGCTGCTGATGACGACGAATTATCCGGAAAATGTTAAAGTACGCGACAGAAGTGACAGTTATGCAAACCAACAATAGTGAAATACTGGTGGCATGTCCACTAACATGCTCTGCAGAACCAAACAGGACTAACGGGATAGCAATAACAAAAAGTATTGTAACAGCAAAACAGGCTCGACGCACTGTCATCACAGATCGACGACTCATGTGCAACCATCGCTCAACTGACATGAGCGTCACCATCAATAGTGAAACTTGATAAAAGTACTTGGCAGAAGAAGAACTGATAACACTTATTACTCTATAAAACGTTGATGCGTTCTGAGCCATTATCAGCTGAGGTTTCTCCAGGAAGATCAATAAATTTGCAACATAAAATGGTTCGGTGATGAGACCAGTGCAAAGGTCGGTAAAAGCCAACCCAGCGATCAGAATGTAAGAAGGAGTTCTGAGGACCGGGTTTCTCCAAATTGCTGCCAAAACCAAAGCATTTCCAACCACTGCTACTGGCGATAAAATGGCGATTGTAACTGAAATTGAAAAGGTTACCGTGTAGAAAGCATAACTGTGTCTGAGTGGACCAGGTGGAAGAGAAGAATTGGTCATGTTGTTGTACATGGTCAACAAGCGTGTGTGAGTGAGGATTATCCTTACAGTTCAAACCTACGTTGGTAAATGAATAAAAATCAAGTTTGAAATTATAAGTGCTGCTGTAATCACTTCGCCTAATTTACGCTATTTCCTTCACCATTTGAGATTTTCTCAAAATATTTTTTTTTACCAGCAGCTGGGTGTCGGAAATAGGCAACCTGTACTGATAATTGATTTTTGTGCATAACAGAAATGTGAAAATTCTAGCAACAACTGATTAGCGATAAACAACACATTCTCACAAGAAAGATCTTTAAAATCCAAGATGCTTCTTCTGAAGTTTCCTGTTTGCCTCAGAAAACGGCATACTGTTAATAACAATAACAACTGATCAACAGCTCAGAAAAGTGCACCATGTGTGACGGAAAAGGCAATCTTTATAATTTTTTTTTTTTTGTTGTTGTAAAACAAAAATAGGAAAAGTCTAGTAACTATTGCTTAGCGATTAGCAAACATATGCTCATAAGAAAGGTCTTTGAAAACACAGAAGCGTTTAATTAACTTTCCTGTTTATCCGAGATTAGAAATGATAGTTTGTTTTGAAAGAAGCTGGAAACTCTAGTGCTCTTCGAGCCGCACGTGCAGTAGAATCCCGATTTCTCGAACCCTCGGTTTCTCGAAAATACCGATTTCTAGAACTCATTTTCGTTTCCCTTCGAAAGTACTTCGTTGTAATTTTACCCCGATTACTCGAACCAATTTCCGTTTCCCTAGAGGTTCGAGAAATTGGGGGGTTCTACTTTATTTCCAGATGCATCATCTTAAGATCTTTTCTTAAATTGCAATAATATTAAATTTCACATCAGAAATACAACTAAAAATGCATTGACGTAAGGTAACGAGGCTTTTATAAGCCAAAAATAAAACAAAAATGAGTCAGAAGCGATGAAAAACAGCAATGAAAATGAATGAATGACTTTGTTCACGGCAACTGCAGAAAGTGAAGATACCAAAATTTGAAAATTATTTTAAAAAAGCTGGGCTGGAACTTACAAGAATTGATTTAGAAATCAAAGAAATGTCTATTATTTCTGTTTGACAAACCGTGTCAGAATTTTAAGTGAACAGTAAAATTACAAATTTATTCATCGTAATTATACAGTTGTACATATTATATGTCGCTTCAATATCAAGGACCATCATATAGTTATTAACACTGGGTTTTCGATTTTCTTTTACAACAATCTCAATCCTCTTGAGTTCGATAAGATTAATTTCATTAAACTGTTAGCTATTTATTTATAGGTATACTTCCAGAACATACTGTGGAACTGTCTGGAACTGCAGTCGCTCAACTGTGGCTTGTAAAATTGTTCTTTAATTTTCGGTTGAATGTAATAGCTACTATGACTTCTGATGTATAATAATAAGTCAACTACAGTACAATCCAGTGATAGTGGAAGTAAAATCTGCAATTGAGTGATGAAGGTGGTGCTCAGGTTTTCGTTGTTTGTTGAAAGTTAAATCAGGAAAAGGTTAAAATATTGCTGTTATTGTACCTGGTTGCTTTTACAGGTTACTTTGTTTAAGCAGTCTAACTACATCATCTCGAATATCTTTCATTCGCCACAAGACAATCAGTGGATTAATCGATGAAGACAAAAACATCAGAAATAAAGATATGTTAGCAAATAAGTTCTGCGAGTAAGGGTTTGTCAGAACAGAAAATGATAAAACTATCATAAAAATTAAGGGCAAGTAACCTATATAGAAGACAGACAGAATGTAAAGAATCGTAAAAACAGATTTCTTGTACTTTACAAAGTTGATGGCTGGTTGAACAGCATTTTGAGACATGTTGACTTGAATTTGCTGCTGATGACGACGAATTATTCGAAAGACTTTGAAGTAAGCCACTGAAGTGACAATAACGCAGAACAGCACAAGTGCAAAAATTTCTAGTCCATGGAGAAATATTGCTGACGGTAACATAAGGAGTAACAGTAAGACAACTATAAAACTGACGCGACGCACACTGGATGAAATAATGGATTTGATCATATTTGTCCTAAAGACAAATGTGAGACAAATCTAATATCATATTTGTCCTGGTCTTGAAGATGACAAATATGTGACAAATATGTTGACAGATTTGTCCGCGATAAATGCAAGACAAATACTGATTGAATTTGAAGTAATATTTAGCCGATGTACAAATATGAAGCGAACCAGACAAATGTGTTAGAAACTGAGTTCCTGCTTTTTTGAGTTTCTTTTTTTTTTTTGCAGTACAATGGGAAAGAGCTCGAGACTTGGGTATTAAATTTTGCATTGTTTTTGTCTGGTGTAAGCCTATTTGTCTTAACAGTGTTGGTCACTTCTTTGGGAGTGGTTTCCATTTGTAATTTCCAAGTTAGATTCCCAAATAAAGTGTTTATAAGTCAAATTCTGAGACATTTGAAAAGTCAAAAATAAATAACTTCACATTCTTTGAGAGTGGTTTTCATTTGTAAAACTCAAGTTAGCTTCCTACATGAAGTGTTTATAAGTCTAATTTAGAGACATTTGAGAAGTCATTAATAAATAAATAATTAAATAAATAAATAACTTCTTTGGGAGTGGTTTTCATTTGTAAAACCCAAGTTAGCTTCCCACATAAAGTGTTTATAAGTCTAATTTTGAGACATTTGAAAAGTCATAAATAAATAACTTCTCTGGGAGTGGTAAAACCCATGCTTCTGACATACATAAAAAATAAAAAATCCTAAAAAAGCTAAAAGAAATGCCATTCTGTTAAATGTAAAATAAACATGATAGAGGGCAGTGATCAAATTCATTTCACAATTTTTATTTTTTTTTTCAAACAGTTGCCCTGTAAATGGTCTACTAGCTTATACTGTTCATTGAAAGATTATCAGGATTGGTACTAAATGGATTGCCAAATCAAAGCTGTGCTCTCAGAAAAATTTCAGGGTGCCCGAAGGTTCTTCTGTAAGAAATCTTGGGTGCCCAGCTCTTAAAAGCTTTCATGATAGAAAAGTTATACAGGTCGCCCAAAGACAAAAGTAAGTCGCCTAAGGCACCTGGGCCCTGCTAGAGCACAGCCCTGCAAATTCATATAATTATCTCTTTAAACAACAGTATTTACTCATGCCTCATGGTATGATATCTACATGTAACCTGGTGAAAGGATGGATTCTTACTTTCTAAGGTACCAATAATAGTTGTGCAATTCCAGACTTCACTTTACAAAAAGTGGAATGAAACTATGGCAATTTAAATTGAGATCAAACTACTGTTCAGTAACTGAGTTAGAATTTTCAAAGTGAAATATGCAGTAAACTGTTTCAGTATCCATACACACTCCATTTAAATCAGTGGAAATTTAAAGGGGGTGGGGTCTTGAATGCCAAAATTGTGAAAGCAGTAAGCAAGGATCGACGACTCATAAGCAGCCATCGTTCAATGGACATAAGTGTTATTAGTATTACAGTAGTTTGATAAGAGTATGCGATACACCTATCACTGATAGCTTTTGTTATCACGTATAACGTTGGCAGTTTGGTCTCGTGTGTTGAACTAAACTGAGCGTTTTCCAGTTCCATCGCATCCCTTGCAATCCAAAATGGCTGTGAGATGAGTCCAGTGCAAAAGTCAGTAAAAGCCAATCCAGCAAGCAGAATGTAGGAAGTTGTTCTGAGAAAGACGTTCCTTCAAATTGCCGCCAAAACCAAAGCATTTGTCACTACTGTAACAGGCGACAACAAAGCGATGGCAATTAAAAATAACAGATGAACCTCATAAAAAGTGAAGTTGTCGTATTTTGCTTCATTACCAAAGTTAAGAGGTGGAAGAAGAAGACTAGTTGTGTTGTTGGGCATGGAGACTTGCGTTGCTCGCGTTGATGGAAATTTGGTTGGCAATGGAAATTTCCTCAAAGAAATTAAAGGCGCTTAAAAAGAAAGTATTGCTTGAAGTTCTGTTAATAACAACAATTATGCTGTGACGTTCTCTAAGGAAGCTTCTCCTTAAGTGAAAGAAGTTGTCGAAAAAGGCATATATATCTTCTTTATGCTCAGCCGATAATAGAGTATTATTTGCTCGATTTTTCTGTCGTGATGTTTTAAATTAACTTGAACTTGAACTTGTACAACTACAAATAACCCTTATTCTTGTCCATAACATTTACTGAAAGCAATGCTCGTGAAGGGTTTAATTGCGTTGTCTTTCCAAGTTTATTAAAGTAAAGAAACCATTGAACTACAGTATTGTGCTTTCTAGATTTTAATAAACTGAAATAAGTAGACAATGGTCTTAAAACTAATTTTCTACCCAGTAATTGTACACACCTTTCAAAAACAAGTTTGAAAGGTCGTGAAGTCTTCCATTATCCAAAGTGTCATTTTCAATGCCAGGGAGCTTTTTTTATTAAAAACGTCCAGGTTTTATTTTGAGCCCTTTATAAGAACCAAGCGTTCTGTTATCTTGGATTAATTAAATCTGGGATCGATTTATTCTTAAAACCTCATAATCTCTGTATGACGAGGAAAATAAGGGATCTAAGGCATCCTGCTGTCTCGGATAAATAAAACCGTCTGCTAGATTTGATGATCACAATTGACAAAAAATTAATTACTATCACAACCATCTAAAGTTTCATTTGTTATGTTTCTTCAAGTTAGTGAAGTAAAAACAAACAAACGAAACAATAAAACATTGAACTACTATATTGCGCTTTTTTGTAATAAACTGAACAAGTAAACAACGTCTTTTAAACTGAATTTAAACCCAGTAGGTGTACAGTTTTTATTCATTGGTTTGAAAGCTTGTGAGTTTATTCGTTATCCAGCAAGTCTTTTTAAATCAAAGAAAGTTTTGATTTGTTTTGATTATTATCAACCTCTGATAAGACTCCAGCGGTGCGAATCTAAAGCATCCCACATGGCTTTCCAAGAAAGTAAATTTTAATTTTAACCGCCTGCTAGATAAAATGATTACATTTGTAATGAAAAAGAGTTCATCAATCTTTGCTTATATTAACTACGAGCAAATTAAGCTCAGAAGATGGCTTGGACCGGTTTCCATCCAGGAAGCTCTCTAATAACGTAGAAGATAGAATGATAAGGATAAATATTTGATCAAAGCCTGCTGCTTATGTGTGGGGTAGATATAGGCACCATTTAATTACAGAAGGTTATATTTTTTATTAAAAACAGTCAGCATAAAACGAAGTCTTTTAAAAATTTATCACATTAAAAAAGGAAAAGCCTACCAAAGTATATAGCCCAGAAAAAATGAAGAAAACAAGGTGAGACGCACGTTTGATTGGTTTAAACAATTGCCAATTCTAAGTAAACTCAAGAAATGAAATATATCTACCTTTTTCTCTTCGAAACAGCTGTGTTAATTAATTCCCAATTCCCAGGAAGAATTAAAACAGTCATCGATACGTAATAAACTGTCTTAACACAAGATTGACATGATAATCAGCAGACGAAACTGAATTTTACAAATCATATGTGAATGTTGACTTTAACTGGTTGACTAAATGACAAGCGTTTGAAAGGCAAAAAAGTTATGTGTATGCCTTAGCGTAACTCGAAAGTGTGAATCACGCTTTGAGTGTCGGCTGATACTATCCAAAACGATTTTAAAACCTTCTTAGAAGGGCTTAGGATTATGCAGTAATTCCGATGTAGATAAAAGCTACAATACACTGAGATTTGATATTTTATAGCTTAATCCAATCAAAAAGTACTTACTCCTTACACAAAATCTTCTTCACTCCATTACGAATATCGTTCATTCTCCAAACGTAAAGAACTGGATTGAGCGATGACGACGAGAAAACAAGTATCGCAGACACTAAAGATGCTATCGCTATTTGCAAATTATAACCGAGAGTAAGATACACCCACATACATACAAGGTAAGGTAAAAAACAGAATGAAAATAGCAAGACAATATAAAGGATCGAGATTACAGATTTTTTGTATTTCGCCAAGTTTATTGCCGGTTGTCCAAAATTCCTAGAAGATTCATTGGTTTGCACTTGACGTTGATGACGACGAATAATTCGGAGAACGTTCAGATAAGCAATAGCTGTGGTAAAAAAGCAACCCAAAATCATTACTGTAAACGCAGTACTCGATTCTCGTGTATAAGAACCATTTACATCGTTTATAAGCTGGAAAACAACGAAAGGGATAGGAATTGGAAGAACCATGATAACAGCGAAATATCCACGGCGCGATGTAACCATGGCTCGTCGAGACATGTGCAGCCATCGTTCAACGGACAATAGTGTTATAAGAAGAACCGAGATAGAAGTAAGGTAGTCGACAATCGCACGAACAATAAGGGTGGTAACAACGAAATCTTGATTTGTAGCAATCTTTGGATTTGCCAAGAACATCAAAGTAGTCAAAGCATAGAAAGGCTGGGCGAAGAGCCCTGTACACAAATCAGTGAACGCTAATCCACTTAGAAGAATATGAAATGGTGTTCTCACAAACGACTTCTTCCAAATTGCTGCAAAAATCAGCCCATTTCCCGCCACTGCCACCGGTGATAAAACAGCAATAACGATAGCATACGGGAAGAAGATCTCATAATAGTAAAATTCAAACTCACGGGTTTTGTTATCTTCTGAGTTACAAGGAGTGAAGAAACATTCTTTTGTAGTGTTATTAAACATGGTCTAGCCTTGCCATTGAATGCTGGCAATCGAATTTGCTTCAATGGAGCTGAACACAAAAGACCAACTATTTGCAGTCGAATGGCAAGTTTGACTGAACTGTGTTTTTATGGTCCTGCTCTTTGTGAACTGAAGCACTGTAAACTTGTAAAGTAAACTCTTGTAAAGTATCTTTTTAATTATCAGTATATATTTTTACAGATTTTGAATTTAACTTATTTTACAAATATGAAAGTGAATTTTTTTGTCAAAATAAATAACTTGCCCCAGTGAATACAAACAACATTTATTTTATTCTTATGGGGGCTATATCAGAAATAAACTCTTTAGTTTTTTTCTAGAAATGGTGATTTGCAGGAACAATGCAGCTGTCAAGTCCGAAACCAAATATATTGACTTCCAGGAGAGAATATTTAATTATGTTCAAATTTAAACAGAAAAAATATTTTTAATAAACCCTACCATGTAACCATTAACAGTTTCCTGCTTTTTTTTTCATTTCAAATGTCAGTGCGCAATCCGTTCAAAGAGACAGCGACATTAAATAAAAACAACTGTCCCCACACTTATTTACTGTCTAGGTGCCAATAAGATATCAAATAGACCTCCTCCTTTATAGAATAAATATATATTTTGTAAATATTGATTCTCGAATGAGAGATGTCTTCAATAAAAAAGGAAGCTGGGCCAATAATAATAGCAAAGTAATTAAAAATAGTAAGCAGGTGAAATGACTCTCATGGCACACCCTGTTCGCACAGTTAATCAGTGAAGCCTAGACATGTTCAGTAACACGGCATCCTCTCCTTCATTAAATTCTACCGTTTCAGATTGCGATACGGCACGGTTAACTTCTGGTACGGTTATCGCTGTATTATCACCCATAGCAGTAGCTGGAAATGCACTGATCTTGGCGGCAATTTGGAAGAAGACGTTTGTGAGAACACCATAGGATAGGGAGCAATGAACTATCATTTAGTTATTTCAAAATGGCCTTTAAAATATCTCGAAGTGACCCCCTGAACAGTCGTTTAATTTATAAGTATTTATGAAGTCGTTCAAGGGAAACATTAAGGAACGAGATGCAATAACCCTTCTGTAGGTATGTTATAGCTACTACATTATCTCTCGATAATAGTTAATGAAAGGTTATGGGATGGAGCCTCTACGTATATAAAAAATGTGTCCCCCCCCCCCCCCCTTCATCCTCGGGGCCTTCCGCACATCGATCACTGACATTCAAGGAAACTTGTCGCGAGCTAGGTTTTATCATTTACTAGCTTCAGATGTGAGACGCGCCCTACATACTGCTAGAATCAACAATGTCGAAAGTGTCCTGTTAAAAATGGGTCACTTTAATTTATATAGTTTATTATTACATCGTTTGACTCTATTCTATATTACGTGATTGTTAAATTGTAATATATATTTGTTAAAATTGTCTAAAACAGTGGATTGTATCACTGTCAAACCCGCTGACGGCATTGAGAGATCAATAAACCGCTGAAAATGGCACGTCAATCGAAGCCCAGAGGAAAACAAAATTCAAAAAGGTTCTTTTCAACTGTGATTTTGTCAGTTTTAAGGTTTGTCAGTTCTAAAAATTTAATTAAAAATTAAATTAAATTTTAATTTGGTTTTCGCAAGCTGTTTAAAAAATTGACTTCCTGCTAAAATTTTTAACAGGATATATATTAAATATACTCAAGGATACAAAGATATACATGTAATCACAAAGACTTAATTAAAATCCCAACCTAACATAAATAATTTTCTACCTATTTTTGCACAACTGATGGAAGAAAAGAAAATCTTCCAAATTCTCCAATTATTTGTCATGTATGGTAATCTGTGAGGAAATTAATATTTTGAAGCTCGGACAAAACATGGTAGTTTAGATTTCAGCCGGCCATCCTGACATTTTATCGAGTTAATCGACTAAAACTCAGGGTAGTATGTATAGGATGAAGTTCAGTTTATTTATTATAGAACGAAAGAGTACATATCACTATACAATGGAAAGTTTAGTAAGTTAAAATTCGTAGCGTGAAGCTGGATTAATTCTGTTGTAAATCATGGCTAGATTGGATGAGTCCCGATAGCTATTTATGCAGTATTTAATTGGACATTGCTGGCGCCAAGTGATCTTACAACGTTAATATCATTTCAAAATTCCCCTTGGTGCTTAAAACTGCTAAGATAACAGTAGTCAACCTTGCTCTTTTGATAATTCTTATGACTGTTCTCGATTAATTTCAAGCGTGAATACACTGTCATGAAATACCGTTTGAATCAAATAAGACACTTGGCGGGTTCTCCCTCACCTTTGCTGGGATAATACTTTAAGGTTTCCATATTTTAAGCTTTCAATCCTTGATATAAAAAATAAACGGCCACACCCGTGGCCAAAATCTGCCAAATGGTAGTCTTGTCTTTTATTATCCCAGCAAACAGAGCTTTGCCAAAGCAACACATACATACTTGTTTATATGCATGACATCTAATCTAGGAGGAACAGGATACATAAAAGACACTTATTAATCTTTGTTAATAAATCTAGAACACAGTAAAATAGCTAGCTTATTTAATGGAACTGTCGTCCGAGTTATTCTTCCGGGTAGCTATTGTGCGACCATTCGAATGAAAACTAACTTAGTTATTCATTTTGAGTAGTCCTCTTCATGGGGTACTGTTTATTACGCTGTACAAGGTGGTTCTAATTGTCAAGTCTGTGGAAGAGACCCTAGTGGGTGACCATTCAATAAAAGCTTTTGGGCAGTTCTTGCATGTGGTTCGGTTTATGTAGCTCTACAAGTTCTAAATAGTTGATTAAACCCTAGGTGTGACCCGTATTCAGCAATAGTCTGTACTTTGTATTATGCTAAACGAGATGCTTTACTGCATTACGAATATCATTCATTCTCCAAAGATAAAGGCATGGGTTGAGTGAAGAAGACAAGAATAAAAGCATCACAGACACATTATATGCTACTGCTGTTGCTGAATTGTTACCTAGACTGAGATGCACACCAATCGATATAATAAAAGGTAAAACACAGAAACAAAACAGAACTAAAATATAAAGGATCGATACTACAGATTTCTTGTACTTTGCCAAGTTTATTGCCGGTTGCCCAAAATTCTGACCCGCTTCATTGGTTTGCACTTGTAGCTGATGACGACGAATAATTCGAAACACTCTAAAATAAGCAGTTGATAGGATAAAAAAGCAACCCAAACTCATGATTAAAGTCAATATATTTAACTCCCGCCAATAGGTTCCGTTTATGTCACGTAATATTCGGAAAACCACCAAGGGAATTGGAATAAGCAACAGCATTCCAACTGCTAAACATTTACGACTGGATGTAACCAAGGATCGTCGCGACATGTGCAGCCATCGTTCAACGGACATGAGTGTTATAAGAAGAATCGTGACCGGAATAAAGTAGGTTGCACTACCATTAGCAATAGACCCTATGATAATATAATTTGATCGCCTGTGGCAAATCGCGACCTCAGTGTTGGCTAGGAACATGAAAATGCTGGCAGCATAGAAAGGCTGAGCGATGAGTCCTGTACACAAGTCAGTGAGCGCTAATCCACTCAGAAGAATATGGAATGGTGTTCTTACAAAGGTCTTCTTCCAAATTGCCGCCAAGATCAGTGCATTTCCCGTCACTGTCATTGGTGACAAAATAGCCATGATGATAGAAGTTGAAAACGCAACTTCGTAATAGAAAGATCTGTAAATATTGTTGTCTCCGTCCGAAATACAGGAAGTAGAAAAATATTGTCGAGGAGAAGAGGTCGTGTTGTTGAACATTGCCTTAATGTAGGTTTGTTTTTGAACGTCTGCAGTCTTTGGTGGGAAAACAAGATCAAATGAAAACAAAATCAAATCGATCTTGGCGCACAAACTCAGAAGCTCATCTCCTTGTACTTTAAAAGGTGGATGAAATGTTTGCTTGAAACCTTGCTGACTCTGATTGTTTGGAGTCTAGTGAATGCGGATTGTTTCACCTGCTGATTTATATTAAATTACTGTTGTTATTACTTTCAAATATGTCATTCATTCTTTTAAAATTATATTACATGTATGTTTAATAATGTTTTTTTGCTTTTTGATTGGCGCCTCAGTTCTGCTCGACATTCGTAGTCTTGGATCCCTTCAGGCAATGTTATCCTGAAGTTTGGGTATGGTGGGCTGCCGCAATTTTTAACTGGCAGAAATTTAAAGAGCTGCAAATAACACCGACTTCATTAAACTGTGCCACTCGCGTGCCACAAAAGTCAATATTCCAAAATTTTGTCCCCCGCTGTCCCAAGCAAATGAAAATGGAGTTATCAAAATATTTATTAGCTGCGTGTATCCATTAGGGCTTAAAAGAGTTTGGAACGACAAAACTGGAAACCAATCGACCATCGAACATGATTTCCTGTGATGTTTAGTTATTAGTTATAGTGTTCTTTCCGATCGGAAAATCCCCAGGCCGATGAAAATTAATGAATGCAAAGTTTAAATAACAAAGTCAACATTAAAAAAGCATTTTATTTCTTGTCACTGTTGATAAAGGCGGCAATGAAAAGGAGAAGGAAAAATACTTTCCTACGGTTTGTGTGATTGATTTTTTCAGCAAGTCGAAATTTTAAAGGCGTTTTATATAGTAATATAATATATATTTTTTGGAATTGAGGGATTTTAACAAAGTGTGTATCACGGGGAAAAAAGCTTATTTTCGGAAGTTCGGCAAACTTTGAAACTGTGCAGCCGATGGGACTGCGAGGCACAATGCCAGTTCCTATTAAAAGCATAATGGGTTACTAGTCCATCGCAGGCTTCTTCGCACTCATCCCCAGCTTTTTTGACGGGTTGCCCGGCTCGATCCTGCTCTCACCCTATATAACGATTTATACTACTGAGTGGAGAGACACTGTACTGTGAGCGGAAAGTGCCTTGACGATGAATGCATTTAAAAGTGAGCGCCATGCCAATTTGGATAATCATTGTTATGGTTTGAAATGTTTTTCTTCGAAGATTTACATAACATTGCTAATGCCAACCAGAACGCAAATGCTCTATGCACGATTATTGTAACATGAGATGGCTCTGTCAGCAATTATTGTTGGTGAAAACGGTGCATGAGTTGTTGAACGTTTTTGTCTCGTGACGTCATGACGTTGTCATGACGACACGAGATATATCTACAGGGGGAGAGGTGCATTCCATGCGTGTTTGCTTTCTGAGGCCGCCGAATTTTCCCGCCATGTCAACATTTGCTTTGTGAGGCCGCGGAATTTTCCCGCCATGTCAACATTTGCTTTGTGATCTGAGGCCGCCGGAATTCCATATCAAAGAACAGATAATGTTTCTTTACAAAGGTCGCAACTAACGCGCTGGTTTATCAAACTGTAGGTTAGGAGTATTTATTGTAAAGGGCTTATTGTGTAAAAATTCAGGCACGCTTTACTGTTCTTAAAATTTATTTCTATTTTTTACGTTTATTGCTGTAGTACTACTTCAAAAAAAACTGGTAGATCCCGTGGACATTATTTTCCTTGCGTGTCTTCAATTCGAGTATTACCCTAAAACGTGTGGGAATTCAACAGTCACGAAGACACACGCCAAAGGTCAACTCGTCGCTGTAAGAAAGACAAAACTTAACACCCAAATTGCAAAGTGAACGTCACGACTCTCTCTGGAGAGAGAGATAACGCTCTATTTAGAGATCCTTTCGGCTTGCTAAAAGGCCTTATCTCTAAATTGTCGAGTCCATTTGCTTTTGATAACAATCAATGTCTCACCCGGTGCTTGTTTACAATACATATGTTTTGGTTAATTAAATTTACGTACACGCTATATATACATTTTAAGGGTTACATGTCACGGGTTGCGTTACTTGAGCAGATAATATTTTGCGACAATCAATTCAGAAACCTTATCAGAGCAATTTCTCAAGCATTTCTGTCTGTATTCTTTTTCTGCTGTTATCGGAGTCCTATAACTGTTCAACGGCTACATGCTGGAGTGTACTTTGAATTTAAGTCAAGCCTACTTTCGAAAACCTTATCAGAGCAATTTCACAAGCATTTCTGTCTGTATTCTTTTTCTGCTGTTATCGAAGTCCTATAAGTGTTCAACGGCTACATGCTGGAATGTACTTTGAATTTAAGTCAAGCCTACTTTCGGCTGCTTGGAAAAATTTGATAATGTGTCGGAAACAAGTCGCGTGACAATTATAAGTACAAACATTATCCGCCTGACAGAAATAGCAACGATCAATTAGTATGCATATGAATCAAGATGGACGCTTAATTACCGTGATAGCGATCGGAATGGATGCCATTAAGGCATCGATTTCAAAACTTTGTTTTTAAGCATGTAATCTTATATATATATATATATATATATATATATATATATTTAGTTAAATTTTGAGCCTTTCGCGTGAGAACCTTTTGTAGTTAGCATTTGTTTTTATCTTTAACTGTGAAATCGTGAAGTTCAGCGCAAGCATTCACGACAAAGGTTTCTGAATTGACAAGTGAATCAAGAGTTTCGTATATCGTGTTGTGAATGTCACAACTTTTATCGAGCGACAAAAGTAGCTTTAGTTTTAGTTCAAATTTTAGGGATGAGGAGTCTAAATGTTTCTTTATGTTAGATGCACGCTTTTGAATTTTCGATATCTTTACAAGCAATAAATAGACGTGAAAAGCGGTCTATTTTCAAATAAATTAAACTCTGAAAAGAGTCACGAGACACTAAGCCCAGAGGGCTTTTGATTATGTTCTAATCTCGGTTTAATTTGCAATTACCTGCTAGGCGAGGAAAGCTTTCAGTTTATTTAAGTGCAGCCATTTAAGTACAATTTGGTGGATCCGGCAAACGGAAAACTAAATACTGTGTAGAGAGCAATCCCTAATTGGCAGAGCGCCACTGATCCAATACACTGCGCCTGAGTTAAAATAGTAAATTGAGGCAAAATTCGTGTATGTTTATCAAAGCAAGTTCATTTATGTCTCCATTTTTCGCCGTATCCCGACCATCAGGTATATGTCGTTTATTATTGTTTGTTTTCTCGTTTTAAATTTGTTGTACGCTGCTGTCTTCGCTCTTTGTATGTTGTACGTACAATAAACCCTATTCAACGTCGATTATCATTGCTGGTGTGTTCGTATCAAAACTGAATAAGAAGAAATGAGACGTACATTCAGCGACACTTTTTACCGTACATGTATTTGTATTTTAATTGAAAAATTTGCCCTGTAAGAAAATACAGCAATGAACAAAACTGCCACCATCCCCCCAGGTTATTTGCTTTCTTAATAGAATACTAAATCCAACACTCGAAGAATTCATTTACTGAGTACAACTTACAGGAGGAAATTTACTGTTCTATTTACTGTCCGCCAATAAAAACATTTCTGCAATAAAAAGCAAATAGGGCAAAAAAAATATAAAATAAAGTAACAAACAGTCAGCAGGTGAAACGACCTGCATCTAAACTCCGTTCTAAAAGTTCGTATATAAAAGCATCATCGTTTTCATTTAAGGAAATCTTCTTTCAAACGCTTAGCCACAATCAACACAATTGTTGACACTAACATGTCTTTCATATTCACTGAAACTTTGGCGTGCATTCAATAGGTGGATTTACCATAACAAAGGTGCCCTATCTTCACAGTGAAATTTTGTTAGCTTTATGAAAAGAAACCACTTACTTAATAAGTGTTTATTTTTCTCTCCTCAAACTTGAAAAGTGGCCAGTTTTAATTCCAAGGTTTCTTTCGCTTTTTTTGATTTCACCATTATCGACAGCTACGAATTGAGCAATCGTGCTATTGAATATAACCGATTTACACAAAACTCTAAGAGCAGGAGAGGACTGAAATTCACAACAGCGCAAAAAAGGAAATTCTGTAATAAAAGGTAAACAAGTCAAAAAATTAAAATAATAACAATAGCTATTGAAAACAGGCATCTGGAGAAACGATCACGTTCTAACACTTGAAGAAATTCAAAACATCATCATTTTCATTTCACAAGCCAGTTCAACCCAGCAAGTCTTATTATCGAAGCTGAGCCATGTCCAATAACACAACATCTCCTTCACCAGAAAATCTAACAACAGCGGAAACGTTTTCAATCGCAAAGTCTATTGTTATCGCCGTTTTGTCGCCGGTGGCAGTGGCGGGAAATGCCTTGATTTTGGCGGCAATTTGGAAGAAAACGTTTGTGCGAACAGCGTTTCATAGTCTTCTGAGTGGATTAGCGTTCACTGATATGTGTACAGGACTCATCGCCCAGCCGTTCTTTGCTGCGTCAACTTTGATGTACCTGCCAAACCCAAGAGCGGTCAGCAAAAAGGGATTGCTTAGCACCGTAACGGCAATCGGCGAGAGCAGTGCTATCTATTTTATTTCCATTACCGTTCTTCTAGTAACACTCATGTCCATTGAACGGTGGCTGTACATGTCTCGACGATCCTTGGTTACATCACGTCGTGGATGTTTCACTATTGCAATTCTGTCGCTGATTCCTATTCCCGTGGTTGTCGTTTGCGTTGCAGGGCATGTTTATCAAAAATATAGAAGTGTGGTTACTATCTATTTTATTACACTGATGCTCTTATGCTATCTTACCACGTCATTTGCCTATTTTAAAGTTTACCGCATAATTCGTCATCACCAACATCAAGTCCGTGCAAACGAGGCATCCCAGAATTTTGGTCGACAGGCAATCGACCTTGCGAAATACAAGAAGTCTGTGGCCTCGATGATGTTTATTGTACTTTTATTTTCTTTCTGTTTCATTCCTTATATAGTTCTTACTGGAGTCAGTCTTAGTCTAGAAGAGAATTTGGAAATGAATGTCGCCCTTAAGGCTTCCGTTGTTCTTGTGTTCTTGTCGTCGTCGCTCAACCCAGGTCTTTACTTGTGGAGAATGAATGATATTCGAAAAGGAGTGAAAAAACTATTCTGCAAAGAAGGTTGAACAAAATTCTTTCATATTGTTACATGGATCGCATATAACTTCAAGTTTTGTAAATTAGAAAACATCCTAACGGTCTCAATTCGTCTTTACAAAAAATTCCAAAAGCAGTTGAACACTTGAGGCAAATCAAACAAGCTTAGCATGAGTGAAAGTTTAAAAAAGAAAGAAAGAATTGTAGTTTTTCTGCAAAGAAGCCTGAAAAAACCCACGCTTCATGTCATGAAATGCCGCCTACCTTTAATTTAATTGTAAATGATTCTAGCAAAACGAGTACCTATGAGTACGGCCTACCGAATGTACTCAGTGAAATATTTGAAAAAAATAAACTGCGAAAGTATCATGATGCCTTTCTAAACAGAGACTGCTCTAGTGGATAGGAGGCCACTTCACCATTTGGTCTAGTCCCACAATGTAAGTTTCATATATACGTTGAAATAAAGACAGGTAGAAATATAACGAATTGTTTTGTGCTGTTGTTATTAATAACAAACACTACGAGAGACCTTCTTCTTGTTCTATTCATGGTTAACGAACGGGAAATAGAAAGATATATACGGTAGATAAAATTATTTCATTAGAGTCACATCTGTATATAGCAGGTTATTTGTGGTGTACGTGGACAATTTCAAAGTTTGAGTTTTTTGATCCGCTTCTCTCACCGATAACAAAAATAATCGTTTGCTCGTAAATAAGAAGAAGCTTTTACTTTACTTTACTGCTATTTACGTAAGGCACAATTGGGTAGTCCACCAACGGAAATAATAAATGCAATGGTAATAAATGAAATAAAAGCTGTCAATGCAAATTTTTTGCAAATTTACCGATTCACGTATATCCTGCTTTGAAAAAAAAATGTAACCGTCAATAGACGGTAGTAACCGTTCTAATAGACGGCAAAATTGAACCCACGATTTATTACTATTTATTTTCACTCTAAAGTGCTCAATAGAATGTCAAACAGAACTCCCTTTATGGATTCGTTCATTTCTTACATTTTGTCAAGCTTGATTGGTTATCGGTGAAAAGATATGTCCAATAAAAATAAAGCTGGGCCATAGGTAGTAATAAATAGGCAATATTTTTTGTGTTTTTCATTGCAATTGCCAGTAACCCGTTCTAAATAAATGCGAAATTGAACCCACAACTGTCAAACTAACTTTCACTCTGAAGTGCTCAAAAAGCTATCAAACAGGATTACCTTATAGAATTAATTTATTTTTTACATTAATTTTGTCACGGATAATCGATTGTCACTAAAAAGCTATGTGCAATAAAAGGGAATCTGGGCAAAAAGCAGTAATAAAATTTCATTAAAGATAGCAAGCAGGTGAAATGATTGACATTTAAAACTTAGGCTCTAACAACTGGAATTAAAATATTTGTTTCATTGCGTTGTAACTGCACACCCTGTTCTACCCAGAAAATGAGATTTGAAAGCTACCGAGAGTGAAACATGTTCAGTAACACGACATCCCCTCTTTCACGTAATTCTTCTATCGTAGGTTCGACAACGAACACGGCAAAGTTAACTTTTGAATTTGCAACTGCTACGATTCTCGCCGTTGTGGCACCTGTGGCAGTGGCGGGAAATACGCTGATTTTGGCTGCAATTTGGAAGAAGACGTTTGTAAGAACACCATTTCATATTCTTCTGAGTGGATTAGCCCTCACTGATTTGTGTACAGGACTCATCGCTCAGCCATTGAACGCCGCGGTCACTTTGGTATACGTAGCAAACCCTAGTGTAGAGAACGATAGGTCTCCTCTTTTCACCTTAATCGGCGAGTGCAGTGCCATCTACTTTATCTCTATAACTGTTCTTCTTATAACACTTATGTCCATTGAGCGATGGCTGCACATGTCTCGACGATCCTTGGTTACATCGCGCCGTGGATGTTTCATTGTTTTCATTCTGTAGCTAATTCCCATTCCTACAGTTGCTTACCGCGTTGTAGCGAACGTACATGAAACACAGTCAAGAAACATTTACATAATGGTTATTTCTCAGATGCTCTTGTGTTATCTTATCACTTCATTTGCCTATTTTAAAGTTTATCGAATTATTCGTCATCACCAACAGCAAGTACAAGCAAATGAAACTTCCCAGAATTTTGGCCGACAAGCAATAGATTTGGCAAAGTACAAGAAATCTGTGGCTTCTATTTTGTACATTGTAGTGCTATTTTCTTTCTGTGTTATTCCTTTTATTGTCTCTTGTTGGGTGTTTATAAATGTACCAGTTACTTTTAAAACACTCGTGGCCCTTAGGGTGTCGCTGGTGCTTTTATTTTTGTCGTCTTCACTCAACCCAGGTCTTTACGTTTGGAGAATGAAAGATATTCGTAATGGAGTGAAACAGTTGTTCTGTAGCTAAAGAAAGTGATATTAACTGAGTGACTCCTTTTTCTCGGTGACGTGGATTGTGGGGGATTGTACATTATATGACAAAACTAACGCCGAAATAATTACCAGGATTTTAAAATGTAGATCGACGAAGGCTGTTGTTTTGAATTTGTTGATTAAGTAAAAACCCGAGAGTAAGAACCTGATTTTTCCAGGTTAGCCTAAACAGATTCTTACGTAAATGGTAGTTAACACAAATTTAGGCTTTTCAGGTTCGTAACCCTTCAAATCCTAAGTTTCTGGTAATCTGTCAAATTTCGTGATTGCATATAAGAAGCTCAAGTAAAAATGTGTGCTGTTTCAAAACACCGAGGGCTCAAATTTTCATTGTGACGTCAGCATTCAGCCGTTGCTTTCTTGGTAAGCGAGCATACGGGCTCGAATCTGGCGAATATTTCGTTTATAAGTGTTTTCAGTTTTCGAGTCAATTTCCACTGCAGAAGCCCTCAGGCTGGCATCATTAAGCTAATGCTGGGTAGAGGTAAACTTCTGAAAGAAACCAGAGGTGAGAGATAATTTGACGATGATTGGAACGCCAAAAACATTTGTATCGAAACATGGTGGTTCATGAGTTAAGTTGTCTCTCTGGCCGTTCTGTGGATGGATTCCGAGACCTGCCAAGGCAATTTGGACAACTTTTGACTTCCAAAGAATGCTTTCGGTGCAGCATTTTGCTGGTAGGATTGGGTGGCTCGACAATAATAAAGAATGTATGAAATAGAGGTGAGTGGACTTGCATTTCGCCGAAATGGCTGTATTACCCAGGCATTCCTTTCGGTCACCAATAAGGAAATAACAGGTTTGCAAGCATTGCTCTAATCGAATGGTAATTGCTCAGTCTGCTGAAAGATTGATGAGAAGTTTTCTTAGTGAACGGAAAGGAATAGGCTTGAAGTTTGCTGCAAATGTACACTTTTGGATTCGGAATTATTTTTTCATTAAAAAAAATTGGAGATAAAGATGTGCGTTCTTTGTTGTTGTCCCATGAAGTAGAAAACGGGCATTTTCGGATTTGCCGCAGAACAAACAACCATATACAACGGAAATCTGGAGCTGTAGTCAGTTAGTTCACTTTGCCATAACGAGGGCTCATTACTATCATGTGTCCAGATATGTGAAAGCTGCAGATTAGATTTTTTTATCACTGCTTGTGTTTTCAACGCAAATATGCATTGTTAGGCACTAAAGGGTTAATAGGTTTTTATTTTCTGAAGAAAATTTACATTGATGTTAATAGAACTTTTAGTGTTATTCAGCCTATTCCTTGTATAAAATGTGCATACCACATAAGTGTTTGTGTAAAAATGAAGCACTAATCATTTAGAATATGACATTATATACATGCACATTAATGCTTTATTCAAACTTATTTCCCAAAGGTAAACATTTTCAATCAACTTTAGAAAATAGAACCTGTTTCCAAATTTTAGGCTTAACAGGTTCAAAAAATGGGGTCTAATTTGCAAGTTGTAGCCTAACAGGTTCTTAATTCCTAGGTTCTTACTCGCGGGTTTTTACTGTATTAGTTTTTTCTGAAGATTTGTTTATTTCATATGAAAACCTAGCTTGCTACCAGAGCTCTGAGAATTGTAACTAACAAAGACACGAGAATGCTCCCTTGATGAGCGTGTGGCATGGATAAAATCTGAGTCTTAAACAGGAGCTAGAACACATTGACCTTCAGCGCATCGAGCGGGTAATCTAATCTCTGACCCAACAGAGGCTATTTACTAGGTACATATATGATACACGCCCTACATACTGCTGTCCAGGCGTCCTGTTTGAGTTAAAAGAAGGAAAAAAATTGGAGTTCACTAAGGGGATACAATAAGAGGTAATTGTATTTCATTATCATATGGTGATATATTTACTGATTCCAGTCTATATCGGAATATGTAACATTGTATTATATATGTATATATTTACATTGTTAAAATAGTGGATTGCTATGAAATCAGTATACACTGTTGTAATACACGTTGTAAGATCAATAAGCCTCTGGCATCACTAGAAATTAAATTTAACAAACTACATTCCTACTAGGACTTAATTAAAATATCATAAAATATTAAAATGCGATCTCTGGTTAAAAATATGATAAAAACGCGCTTTCGACTACCAGTCTGTAGTCTTTGACAAGTAAAAACTAATCCATAGGCGGCGGAGCAAGGGGGCAGGAGGGCTGTATACACCCCCCCTCCAAACGAATTAATTTTTTCCTTCTTTTTTTTTTGGGGGGGGGGGGGTGGTCAGCCTCCCACGTTTTGGTGCCGAAAATATCTCATCAGTCTTCATCAGGCGATAAGGTCGATTGTTTACGTGTCGCTATTTTATGCACGTTGGTTCGCTGTGATTGGTGCATTTCGATCCTCATTATTATTCCGACTAATAGATGCTGTTCCCCCAGAGGTCCGCTTAGTGGTTGAACGGCTGTTGTGTTTCTGATCAGTCGTAGGTATCCATGTTTTAGGAATTTCAATTCCGCTGTCTCTATTAATGTTATTAGGATGAAATATTACCTGGAGAGCCTCTTTGACCCTGCGTGTGTATCGGTGAGGGACACGATCGATAAACTTGACTTGATTCCATAGAGGAAGATGCCCCGTTTCTTTTACATGCTCCGAAACTGCGGAGGTTTACGTAAGAGCAAGCCGTATGTCTCTGTCGTGTTCTTTTATCCTGTCTTGTTTCGCTCTCACTGTTTCCCCTATATATACTTTGCCGCATTCACATAGAATTTCGTAGACAACACTGTCTTTTGTTTTTGCTTTTGTGTGAGCTTGCCTTTATGTCGTCGTACTGCAGTCGAAACGTCGCGACCAACAACTCAAAAGGAATTCCATCGTGAGACAAACGAATAAGCGTTTATTCCTATCTTACACCACGAGTGTTCACATCTTTAATGGCAATTTCACATATGTCAGAATTAAGCAAAAATAATTCATAGATCCTTAAGGAAATAATACGACACCAGCAAATTCGAAACAGGCTCAACACACTTACCCATATTATAAGCTGTTCAAACAAGTAGTTCAACGGGTCACTATGAGATGCCACAAGCTTGTTATTTTGACGCAAAAAGGGTACACATGATTGTTAACACTATGTATAAAACATGAATCAATTCCGTGATTGGAAATAAAGTAGGCGACACTACCAATAAATCTAATGAAAATTACTGTTGCGCCGATGACAAGTCAGATAACAGGTCAAAAGCAAAGCAGACAAGGTCGAAGCTTTTTTTTTCATTTTTTTTTTTTTTTTTTTTGCATTAGCGTGGAAAGTCATCAGCTCTCGGGTTCGCGAAGGCGTGAAAAATCTTCATTTTAAATTGAACACCAGAGAAATTTTTTGTCTCCAATCTACCATGTAGTAATTTTTATTAACATGCTAATAACGAAGTTTTTTGACGACTCTCCAAATATTTCCAACTATTTTCCAAACGAATGTATCCAATCATTTTTGAATACGTCCGAATGTGACAGAAGAACACCGAAGATTTCTGTAGTTTCCTTACGACTTCCGAGGAGGAACTGAAGATATTTCGACTGTATACTAAGGGTATGGTATCAAATGTAAAAAAGTTATTGATATCAACACACTGTAACTATTAACTACAGTTTTTCTCAGGGCTTAAAATCATTGTAAAACACCGCAGTTTACATAATGAGTAGTGATCTTCTTTAGTTTTCCTTGCAAAGCAGCTTCCTAATTAATTGTTTCACCCCGTTGCGAATATCATTCATCCTCCAGAGGCAAATGAGAGGATTAAGTGCAGAAGACAGAAACAGAAACATCAATGTTATTGTAAATAACATCTCCAAATCAGAATGATTGTATCGAAAAGAAAGGCCAATGAAGATAATAAAGGGAAGGTAACTGATGTAGAAAACTCCTAAAATATACAAGATCGTGAAAACAGATTTCTTGTACTTTGCCAGGTTTATTCCCGGCTGGCCAAAGTTTTAATGCGGTTCGTATGCTTGAACTTGCTGTTGGTGGCGACGAATGATTCGGAAAACTTTAAAATAGGCGAACGATGTGGTAATGAGACATAACAATAAAATGAGAATCAGTAGGGCATTCGCGATGAATCGGTGAATATTCTTCATCAAATTTGACAAACGAAATGCTACAACTGGTATATGAAGAAGCATCATTACTGTTGCAATAACACACGATCGACGCATAGTCAGCACAGATCGACGAGTCATGTGAAGCCATCTTTCGATAGACATAAATGTTAGAAGTGTCAAAGTTAAGGAACTAAAATATGTGCCACTGCCTTCAGCAATAGATCTAGCATAGAAGAGGAAAGAAAGCTGCTTTTGTGCTTCTTGAGAATTGTTTAAACAAATCATTTCAGCTGCAATGTGAAAAGGCTGGGTAATGAGTCCTGTACAAAGATCGGTAAACGCCAAGAAACAAAGTAGAATATATATAAGAAGATGTCCTAAGAGTCTGGTTTTTCCAAATTGTTGCCATTATTAAAGCATTCCCCACCACTGCCACTGGCGACAAGATGGCGATGATGACTGAAACTGAGAGAGTTATGGCACCCTGTTTTCTTTCGATACCGTCCGAGCTCGAGTGACAAGAACTGTAGTAGCTATAGGGAATAGATGGAGACATTGTGACTTCCTGTCCGTGGAACCTTAAAGAGGAAAAGATGATTTTTCTATAGCGCGGATGACAAGTGTTAAATTTTCTTTTTCGATTTGCATTTAAGTATTTCCTAAGTATTTCCTAACATGGACAATAACTTCTCCTAAAGTAATTAAAGAAAGAGTACAATATAAAGTGATGTTACAAAATCGCAACAGTGTCACTGCTATGTTTACCCTTTCTTTGACTGGTGTGTCATTTTGCAAAATCTAAATTGAAATTTAATTAGAGCTGACAGCGCTTCTTCCGTAGTCATAAAACTTCCGATGGAAATTGCGAGAAAAATGTCATAATTATATCTTACATGATCACTGACCAGCACTAAAGTAATTTTGGGCTAATGATAAACGCGTACAGATTCCCACGATTAACATCAAATATATACTAATCAAAATATCTGTATTCTACTACCTTTGCAAAATTCTCTAAGGGGAAAATTAGCAATAAAGAGACTAAGAACCCGTATCTCCTTCTGTATATCGTAACCTTTGCTAGATAATTCTGAAAAGGTGCACTGAGTTACCAACACCAACAAGATAAAAACACGTAGATTGCTTAGTTGTCCTATGATAATTAATGTACTTCTATAATTCCAACGTCAGACCCAAATTACTTCGAATTTCAGATAATTAACAAAAGCCAATAAAACGTGAAACAAATATTTACGCAGATATTGACAAAATGTTTCTTTCTTTTTCTTTTTTCTTTTCTTTCTTTTTTTGCTTATTACGCTTCCTCCTTTGGGCTATTGTTCGGAAGGCCTGCTCTCATCCGATCATTCTATTTTCTTCTGAATGGTAAAATACTGAAAGGAAATCGTCCCTTCACTTGGCCTAAAAAGTTTTTTTTTTTTTAGTTTTTTTTTTTTTTGTGAGGAAAAATCGAAGATATGAATTGGCTAGTGTTAATTAAATAATCCTTTTACAAGCTTTTTTCAGTTTCCAGTGTTCATCATCATTTGTCAGTTCAAATTTTTACAAAAATCTGATCCATCGATTGTCAAAATTAGTCCTTTTTGCACAGAACTTAATTTGGTTGAACCAAATGTCTCTCGTTAATGCAAATATACGTTTTCATTCTGCAACAAAGAAAATATTCATTGAAGAAGATATTTTGATAAGAGCAAATAGTGTATTTCTGACGTCAATTAGTCATCACAATTTCAAAGTGTCAGTGTATAATATACAAGTGAAAATCAATGAAGTGCAAAAAACGAAGCCTGTTTTTTATTGTTTAGTGATTTTAATATTATTTGTTCGAGCAAAATGTTTTATTTTCATTTTTTGGATCTCTTTAATCTTTAAAGCTCAAACAAAATTTTAATTTTTTATGATGCAAAATCGTATTTGGATTTTTGAAGAATTGCTGATGTTCAAATGGATTTTGAGGTAAATATTACGTAGTAACCTAAATAAAAATGTCGTATCAGTGCCAAATTAAAATAGTGCATTAGAGTACTAGATAAGCACGTTTCACAGTTTTTGTGTTCCAGGCTCTCGGTAGTTGGAGGAAAACCGAAAAACGCGGGTGAGCGTGGACTAACGAATGGGGAGGAGCCTGGAACAGGCTATTTTTTCGATAATTTCAAACACATCCGTTGTACCATTTCGCTTAAATGCAATTTTAAACAGAACCAATACAGATCTGCTTAATCGGCACCAACTGACTACTCTAAACGGCGTTTGCAACATGAAAGTATGCCTTTCCTTCCACTAGCATCGCATTTACGGCATTGCCATTTACATTTCAACCGGAGTGATATGACGCCTAGGTATCTCCAAACAGAATCCAGGACTGTCGACTTATCTTAATTCTCATCTTATAAAGTTAATAGAAGTATACATTTTAAATCTATTTTAGAAAATAAGAACCTGTTTACAATTTTTAGGTTAAAGAGGTCCTTATATTGAGGGTGTCTTACTGGCAAATTTTAGCCTAACAGGTTCTTAAAAATTAGGTTCTTACTCGCGGTTTTTTTACTGTATACTTGTATAAGACGTGGCTTTATTTTAGAGGAGCTGTTACCATTTCATTTCTATTACGACATTATAATTCTATTTTGAAGCTCAAAGCGAATAACCAACCCCATTAGCAAATATTTTGCTCAGTTCAAAACCTATCAATCATGTAATCTGGTGATATTTAACTTTAAATGACCGGTTCCTTTTACTTTCAAACAAAATGCCCATAGGGTTTTTATGGGTCACGTACAAAATGTATAATTTCTGAAAAGCCATGATGGTGACGGAAAACACTCTATAATTTTCAAAAGTTAATTCGTGTTGTTAAATAAAATTCAAACTTGAAAACAGCAGCTCATGGCACTCTTAACCTTCTAGAATGGGGAAGACGCCTGGAACAGGCTAATTTTTCGATAATTTCAAACACATTCGTTGTACCATTTCGCTTCAATGTGATTTTAAACAGAACCAATACAAAATATCAGTCCATTTATAACTAGGGAGACGTTTTAAAATTTGCTAATGTGTCATAAATTCATTCGTTTTGATGGTGAGAGATTATATTTGCACAATTTGCGAGCGTTCTTTCTAATAATTAGCCTAAAAATTCCACCACGTTCAACGACTTGTCTAATTTTAGTTAAGAGAGCTAGGTCAAGTATTGCTTTTTAAACTTGGTCTCAAGAAACCAAAGTTCGACTTTAACGCAGTAACTCTCTTGGCTTCAGTTATCAAAGCATTTTTCGATCCATTTTCCTATTCCTTTTTTGGCAGTGTTCTAGTCCTCTTATTTTCACGAATATTTTACCACATCTTACAATATCTTAAACCTCGAAAAAAAATCGCACGAGAACAGACAAACAATAAAATCACCTGCTGCGATTTTAAACTCGTCACATTTAAAATGATACTTGTTATCAATGGAGATGTGTATTGAGCTTGTTCTACTGCTTTTTCGATATTATTAGTATTTAGATCAATCGAAACTTTAATGGAACCCATAAGGGCCTCCATTGAATAAACGACAATCACATTTCGGTGAAATTTTATCCTCTAATACGCGATCCCGGCTCTTTTAAAACAGCTGTTATGCTTTAAAATGTATCTTGATTTGGAAGTGCTGTTCTTATCAATTTTATTTGCTTATTTTTCAGCAGCTATACAGTTTGTTGGCCACGATAAATATTGACTCTTAGAGCAAAATTTATTCATTTATAAATGAATTGAATTTTAACCATACTCGGAGAAGGAAATTGTGCAAAAAACCTTTTAAGGTGCATTAATGATCGATATCCTTAAATTAATAATTTTATTATTAGCATGACGAAGCACTATTTCTTCATCATTTGCATCGTATTTAAGTCAGAGCTGAAACGATGTTAGTTCATATGCCAGTTCTTATCTAAGCCTCAGATGACCGCCATGTTTAATAACGTGACTTACTCTTCTACAAACGGTTCGTTTAAAGGTTGTTTCTGGTACGGCATTACAAAAAGCCATCGTTCTGTTTATTACGCGGTAGCTCTCTCAGCTACGATTATCTTCGCCGTTTTGTCTCCAGTGGCAGTGCTTGGAAATGCCTTAATCACAGCAGCAATTTGGAAAAACCGGGCTCTCAGAACACCTTCTTATATTTTCCTGTGTGGCTTGGCTTTAACCGATTTTTGCACAGGACTTGTCGCCCAGCCTCTTCATGCTGCAGCCGTATTGATCTGTTTAGAAAGGCCCCAGCAAACGAACAACCAACAATCCTTCTCCGCTTATGCCAAAGACATTGCCGAAGGATGTGGCGCGTACTTTACCTCATTTACCCTCTTACTTCTAACACTGATGTCCGTTGAAAGGTGGCTCCACATCACTCGTCCATCTTTGCTGACTGTGCGACGAAGCTTTGTTATCATGCTTGTGGTGTCGCTTCTTCTAATCCCTGTTACAATATATATTTCCTTATATATCTTAATTAAATCTCATCCAATCGCCTTGAATATCATTGTGATAGTCATTTTACTGCTTTTTCTTATCACTACATCGATCGCCTATTTTAAAGTTTTCCGAAACATCCGTCATCAACACAAGCAAATTTATGCAAGTAAACAATGTCCACAATCCGGCCGGTGCGCATTGAACTTGGCTAAGTACAAGAGGTCTGTGATCACAATCCTATATATATTAGGAACATTCTACATTAGCGTATTGCCCCTTTTTATCTTCGCTGTACTTTATTTATGGTACAGTCACTCTCAATTAGAGTTGATGTTTATATTATCGGTGATGTTTTTATTTTTGTCTTCTTCACTCAATCCTCTCATTTACCTTTGGAGGATGAATGATATACGAAACGCAGTGAAGCGATTGCTAAAACAACTGTTGTGTAAGGAAAAGTAGGAACTTTGAACTTGAAACTCATTCCAGTGGTCTGATCTCAATATTCTAAAACTTTAATTAGTAGAACATTTTATATTAATACTGATGAACATGATTTAAAACTAAGTGAAATGAACAGCTTGTTATCCGAAGGTATTTCTAACAAACAAAGTTTGTGTATAAACATGTCTTTGTATAAACGTAAAAGGCATACCATACTCTACCATGATTACGTCTTTAATTTACACAAATTATATCACGTCCAGGTCATATCTAAAGCACATTATACTTACCCTGGCAATGTCAATTAAAGCAGTAAATGCAGATATGTGGACTTGTTTTGAGCTTTAAAAGTAAAATTTTATCTTTAAAAGACCTTAAAACGTCGTGTGAATATAGGCTAAAAAGCGCGTTTACACGCCAGAGAAAATTGGGTACAGAGCCGTCAAAAATTGGTCTGGAACTGTCACTTTTATAAGAAGCAGTCAAATCAAAACTGGGCCATTAGGCGCGTTTAATTACATGGCACAGAAATTTGGGTACGGACCCGTCACAAAAACGGTCTCTAACCTGAGAAATCAGTTAAATTTAAACGGGGCCATAGGCAACTTTGGCGGTCCGCTCCCATTGCAATTCATGTATGTTAAGTATCAATCCTGAGTGTGATTTTCATATTGACAATGAAAACATTGAAGTTGTTCGGAATTACACCTACTTAAGAACATTAATCTCTTCAACGGGAAACTTTTCTTTGGCGCTTGACAAATTAAAAGAAAAGGCTCTACACGCTCTTTTCAGCCTCAGAAAACACACACATATCAGCAATCTGTCCCCATTCTTTGCAAATAAACTTTTTGACGCTATGATCTCTCCAATTTTAACTTACAACAGCGAAATTTGGGGAGTATATACCAAACCTGATTTTAAGTCTTGGGACAGTTCACAGATTGAAAAAGTTATCTCCAGTACTGTAAACGTTACTTAGAAGTAAGCAGTAAAGCATCGAATGCAGCTTGTAGAGCCGAACTTGGAAGGTTTCCTCTTATAATAGCTACTAATCAAAAAATAGTTAATTACACCTTATATCTCCACAATAAGGAAAATGATTCTGTTGTTAAACAAATCTTTTTTATGTCATCTGATCTTCATAACACCAACAAAAATAGTTTTTACTCTAATGTTATGAGGATGTTTGAATACTATAATTTGCCTGATTTTGACCCTACCCTCTTAACTGATGCTAAGATTAAACACTATATAAGTCTTATGCAACAAAAGTATATTTCCCACTGGCAACACACTATTCAAAACTCTAAGAAATTAGAATTCTATAACACTTTTAAGGAAGAATATACGCCTTCCTGCTATTTGGATCTTACAAGAAAACTAAATAACAGGAAAGAATTAGTAAAACTTAGAATAGGTAATCATAAATTATTGATCGAAACTGGCAGATATGATCAAATCCCAAGGGATAATAGACTCTGCCCTACGTGTGAATCAAACCAAATTGAAGACGAAGTTCATTTACTTTTCCATTGTACTAAATACTGTAGTTTTAGAGATGAATTTTACAAAAAATGTAGAATCAAATACCAAACATAACACAATTACCTCCTACCAAAAAATTAATGAATTCTGATAATTATTATTTAAATACTCAACTTATGAAGTTTATTGTGAGATGCTTATCTTTACGAAATGATCTTCTATCGAATGAAAGTAATGTTACACATACATAATTTCTTTTTTCATTCCTATTACATGATTACTATTGTTATAAGTTTCGCTTTAGTCTAGTTGTACGCTTTTGCAATACTGTATTTACTTATAGTCATGCAAACAAAGCTTGTTATTGTTGATTGTTGTACCCAAATGTTTGATGGTAAGGACCGTTCCATTGTATGGTATTGGTGCAATTTTAACGATTTATCAACTAATTCTTTAAATATGGTTTCAAGGGGCATTGGTCAGGGAAATATTAAATTCGTATCCATTATTTTTAGGCTAAAAGTGGGTATTTATGGGTATAACGTATATTATGTTTTTCCAAATTTTGGTATTTTGCATGATTTTAAGGGGAAGTTTTGGGTACATGTTTTCAGGTATATTGGTACAGAAATTTGGGTACGGACCCGTCACAAAAACGGTCTCTAACTGATCATTTTGTAGAGAAATCAGTTAAATTTAAATGGGGCCATAGGCACCTTTGGCGGTCCGCACCACTAACCAAACTTTTCTGTCGTGTAAACGCGCCAATAGCCCCGTTTTGATGTGACCGTATCTTCTTTCGATTTACTTGCATCTTCTGTAGATGATGGTAAAGACCATTCCATTGTATGGTATTGCTACAATTTTAACGATTTATCAACTAAATTCTTTAAATATGGTTTCAAGGGGTATTGGTCAGGGTCGGCCAGGGTTTTAGGTATACGGTATACAGGGGGATTTTAAATTGGGTATCCAGTATTTTTAGGCTAAAAGTATAATGTATACTGTGTTTTTTTTCCAAATTTTGGTATTTTGCATGATTTTGGGGGGAAATTTTAGGTATACTGGATACATGTTTTCAGGTACATTGGTATACCACTTACCCCCTCCCCCCCCCCCCCCGTCCCGGCTAACCCTGATTGGTAGTTTGTAATATCTCTCTGCTGGGTCTATTCTTGGTTTCACGTGACGTCATCAAAATTCTAAATTTAGAACCGCCAGGCCCCTGACTTTCTATCCTTCACTGGCTATTACACGTCCTTAATATATATCTTATTGAAGGTTTTCAGCTCAATAGCATCCGCCGTCTTTAAGAAATAAAATTTTGAATTTTGGGGTTTTGCGCCACACGACATCAGAATGGCCGCCTGAAGGCTGTCACCTATGCTTAAAAAAATGCGTCATCCTGTTATTTTTAACGATCTGAACAATTGCGGTTTAACAAGAAGTGTTTATGTGAATGTTTCCGTGTTTACAAAGGTGAGCTGACCGCGTTTTATAGCAGAAGTGCATGTCAGATTTTTCATTCCATTTTCATTCATTTCTGGCGGCCATCTTTGGCACGGACTCCAGCATGGCATTTCCATACTGTGCCCTCTAAATTTGTGTTGAACATTTTGACCGATAACTCGAGTAAGGAATACCGTACAGACCTGAGACTTGGACACGTAGACTTTCTTGTAATTTTCAACAACCTGTAGTATTCTTGATTTGTTTTTAGCCTAAGATTTATTTTTTGCAGCGTGTGACAGTATTGTTACTTGCGTGATAGTGAAAACCAGCAATTGAATTTAATCCGAGTAATGTTCTTAGTGGTAAGCTTTCGCAAAAGAGATATTGAACTTTTTGAATTTTTTTTTCTTTATATTATTGAATATTTCATAATTATATTTGCTCAAAGTTAAACAAGTAGCGTTTTCAATAAAAGAAATGCACTTCATATATTATTTATGGAATTAGAATTGGAGGCTCATTAACCTAACAAACGATGGAATTTTGATTTTTTTTTCTTCTCAAAATTAATTAAATAACCTTGGGTATTGAATATCACTCCGACCTCAAGAGTCCTCATGGGCCGATGAGGATAAGTAAGTAAGTATTGAATAACACCAAAGCCAAAGGAAATTGTTCTTAAAACGTGAAATAGGAATTGATTAAATATTACTTAAACAAATACCAAGTCAATTGTGATTTAAGCGCGTTAATTGAAAAGGGCCTTTGTTTTGTTTTGAAAAAAAAAAACACACACACACCAAGAGAAAATAACGTGACCACACGGAAAGTTTCAATTTGAGTGAGATTATGGTGGCAAAAAAAGGCTTGCGTTTATTGCAGGCTTCTTTAGCAATATATCAAACATGTCTTGCAGGATCATATCAGGATAACCTTTCATCACATCAGGATAACCTTTCATGTTGTAATCTAAGCTCCCTAAAGGAACGACGTTCTATCCTGTGCAACAAACTCTTCAATAAGATCATGCTCGATAGTAGCCATAAATTACATAAGTTCTTACCACAGGAAAATTTAAATACGTATAACTTAAGAAGCCAATGTCATTTTCAAGTATATAAGGCTCGAACCAATCGTTTTAAACATAGTTTTTTTCCTTCTATAGCCAATTTTTAATATTTTATAATAGATTTTAATAGTTGTATTTTTAATAATTTATATCTTTGTAAATTTTTACGCAATTCAGTTTTATACTGTCATGTAAAAATATGAATAAACTATCTATCTATCTATCTATCTATCTATCTATCTATCTATCTATCTATCTATCTATCTATCTATCTATCTATCTATCTATCTATCAGGATCTCACAAAGGCAATGAGGCCCAAAGAAATCGCGTTAGTCAGTCTACAATATCTTCCATTTTTGGAAGAAAGAAACCTGTTTACAAGTGAATCAACTTGAATCAGTAAAGCGGGAATTAGGGATAACATGTTAAAACTGTACCAATTGATGAGGTTTTCGCCGGCTTTATTTTTTATTCTCGACAAGCGGATTACTTTTAATCGACTGCGAAAGCCCGACGCTCATCGAAATTTCGTTCTCCGTCTGTTTCGTTAATAACGGCTTCAACGAAACATATCTTCAAGAATTCAACCGCAATACTGAAGCCGAGATTTAATATTTATTTCAGCCAAATCTCCTCTAAATTTTCGTCATTAGAGATGCGATGGAAAATTGTTCAATCAACTGGTACTTGTTATCTAACTGTCTTGACGAAATATCTTCTTAACTAATCCACTGACTTCATTTCGAATATCATCCATTCTCCTCAAGCACAGAAGGGGATTAAGTAAAGAAGATAAATACACAAGTATCGTTAAAGCAATGAAAAATAAATTAGTGTGTTCTTTCTTCGAAAAAAGTAGTAAAAACCCTATATAGAAAACTGCGGGCAAATAAGATATGTAGAAAATAGCCAGAATATAAAGTATTGTGAAAACGGATTTCTTGTACTTCTCGAAGTTGATCGCTGGTTGAGCAACGTTTTGGGATAATTCGTTGGCGTGAATTTGCTGTTGATGACGACGAATTATTCTGAAAACTTTGAAATAAGCTACAGATGTAAGAGTAAGGCACAGTAACAAAATTGAAATAGAAGCAACTCTAACTGAAAAGGCACTAACGTTCTGAACAAGAGTCACAACCAACGGGATTGGAATGAGCAAAAGTACTGCAACTGTAAACGAGGCGCGGCGAACAGTGACCAAAGATCGACGAGACATGTGCAGCCATCGCTCAATGGACATAAATGTCATTATCAGTATCGTAACAACAGAAAAGTACGAGCTACAGCTTTTGCTAATAGCTGCTGTTTTTAAAAAAGCGCTTGGCCAACTATTTCTGTCCGCTAATATCATCTGATGGTCTGTTAAGTAGATCAACCCAATCGCAACCACAATAGGCTGAACAATTAATCCAATGCAAAAGTCGGTAAATGCCAATCCAGCTAGAAGAATGTATGAAGGTGTTCTAAGGGACGGTTTCCTCCAGATTGCCGCCAAAACCAGACCATTTAATGTTACTGTTACAGGCGAGAAAAGGGCGAGGAGAACTGAAGCTGAAAGCGTTGACGCGTAAAAAACAGAATTTTTGTCGAGCGGAGGTTTTGTAGTTGAATTAGTCATGTTATGGTACATGGCGATACATTCTATAGTCAAGAAATGAGATTACCGTATACTTTAGGACTGTGCCGTAAAATTGCGTAAGATCACTTAACTTACTATTATACTGTTCCCCAACAGTTTCTATTTTCAATAAGGGTTTTTAATTTCCATTCTCGCGCACAAGGCAATTTTTTTTTCATTAAAAGCTTTCAAAAGCTTTTTCCCTCTGCTGAGCCTTTTCTGCCGATTTCGTCGTGGAGGTCAATTTACATGGCAGTACGGTGTCCAAAAGTGATATAACCTGTAATTGCATTAATCTTCGTATTCAAAACCTTATTGTCAGAGTTATATCAATCACTACTCAAAATTAAGCAAAGTCATATTGAAAAAAGTCCTTCGAAAGCACATCAGCTACTACTGTCCTTGTTCCGTGCCATCTCAAAGACAAGTGGGAGGCGCAATTATTCTTCTCGGTAACTAAACTGTGCTTTATAAAAAAAATTAAAGCGATTCACCTGAAAGTGCTGCAGATATTTTTTTTTTTTTTAACGCAGATGTATAATTTTAATTGTCTTTTTTTTCTTTCGGTTGCACATCAGTATATTTTGTATTAGATTAAAGAGTATTTTTTTTTAATTATACGTATCAATAATAATATGACCAAAATTAAAACCTTCCGTTAACCCATCGGCTTAGATTAATAAGTAAATGTGTAATTGGTTTCTATTCAAAACTAAGATAACTTTCAAAGAAATACTGAGACAAGGGTGATTAAATTTCTAAAATTGAAATCTCCCAAAATATTTTCCATGCTGGATTTTATTGGTTTCCAAGATAGATTGGCTTTGCCAAGTTGGGTCTAAGACAAAACACTCATTAAGTCAACAAATCGATTTTCGTAAAACCAAGGTCAATTTCTTGGTCAACACTATACTGACCAACCTTGAACATGCACTATGCTGTTAAGAGCTGTCGAAATCACTTCTGCGTAACGGGAGCTCAGTACAAAGCGCAGGTGCATCGGGGTCTTGGGTCCAACTGCAGTTTATTCAGAACTTGAACGCGTAATCGGTTATGTATCATTTGTAAAAACGCAATAAGTGCGCTAACAACTCTAGAGTATGTTATTAAGCGAACGAAACAAAAACTTCTAAATTGAAAATGTCCTAAAATCGACAAAAGACAAGAAAGAATAACGACACCTAAGATGATTACATATGGCTCCCAGGGCAATAAAAAACGAGTTTTCAAAGTTAAGAGCTGAAATTATCATTTTCGAAAAAAAAAAGGAATAGCACCTTACACAAGGTTATTTACACATTTTGCAAAAAAAATGCTGATCTAACTAGAAACTTTCATGGCGGAAGTTAAACTAATAAACACTTACACAACTGGAAATACAATAAGCTCAATTTAAGCTCAAAAAACTAAGTTTGTTTATGTATTTAAGTTACTGTTGACTTTTTAAAAGAAGGATATTATAGTGTCAAATACAAATCAAAACAGAAACGTTTTTTAAAACCGAGAGAATAATTCTTTATAAGCTACTAGTTGTCTCTACGGAATATTCGTTTGATTAATCGTTTTACTTCATTTCGAATATCCTTCATTCTCCGCATGTATAGGAGAGGATTAAGTGAGGAAGATAACAGTACAAGCAGCGATGAAACGTCTAGAAGCAAAACAGGGAATTCGCGTTTCAAAACTACTACTAATACAAAAGAGATAGTCAATGGCAAGAAACCTAGATAGAAAACAGAGAGGATATAAAGGATAGAAAAGATGGATTTTTTGTACTTGTCAATGTTTATTGCTGGTTGAGCAAAGTTCTGGGATGATGCATTTGCGTGTATTTGCTGCTGATGACGACGAATTATCCGGAAAATGTTAAAGTACGCAACAGAAGTGACAATTATGCAGACCAACAATAGTGATATACTTGTGGCATAATATACAAGTGCACTAACTAGCTCATGACCAAACAGGACTAACGGGACTGCAATAATAAATAGTATGATAACAGAAACGCAGGCTCGACGCACCGTCATCACAGATCGACGACTCATGTGTAGCCATCGTTCAACGGACATGAGTGTCACCATCAATAGTGAAACTTGATAAAAGTACTTGGAAGAGGATGAAATGATAACACTTATTACTCTATAAAACGTTGGTGGGTTTTGAGCTATTGCCAGGTGAGGTTTCTCCAAGACGATAAACGAATTTGTAACATAAAGTGGTTCCGTGATGAGACCAGTGCAGAGGTCCGTGAAAGCCAATCCAGCGATCAGAATGTAAGAAGGCGTTCTGAGGACCGGGTTTCTCCAAATTGCTACCAAAACCAAAGTATTTCCAACCACTGCAACTGGCGATAAAATGGCGATTGTAACTGAAATTGACAAGGTTACCGTGTAGAAAGCATAACTGTGTCTGAATGGGCCAGTTGGGTGAGAATAATTGGTCGTGTTGTTGTACATGGTCAACAAGCGTGTGCGAGAGAGGATTATCCTTACAGTTCAAACATGTGTTGATGATTGGATATAGATCAAGTTTGGTAACTTATAAGTGCTGCTGCAATCACTTTGTCTAATTTTTTTTGTGTACGTTGGTTATGTTTAATTTCCTTAAATTACACTACTTCCTTCACCATTTGAAATTTTCTCTAATAATAGTTTGCTAGCCAGCTAGGAGTCGGAAATGGCAATCAGTACTGATGATTAGTTTTTGTGTATAACAAAAATTGGGAAATTCTAGGAACTACTTATTCTCATAAGAATGATCTTTAAAATCCAATATGCTTCTTCTTAGTTTCTTGTTTGCCTCAGAAAGCGGCGTACTGATAACGACAATAAAAGTGCACCATGTGTCCGAAAAGACAATCTCTATCTATAATTGACTTTTTTTTTTCTACAACAAAAAATAGAAATTTTTAGTAAATTTTAGTAACTACTGCTTAGCCGGAATAAGCTAACATATTCTCATAGGAACGATCCTTTAAATACAAGATGCTTTTTCTTAAATGTCATGTTACCATGTTACCTCAGAAAACGGTGGACTGTTAATGACAATGACAACTGTATAAATAGCTCAGAAAAAGTGCACCATGTGTGACGGAAAAGGCAATCTCTATAATTGATTTTTTTTGTTACAAAAAAAATAGAAAATTCTAGTGACTACTTCTTAGAGATAATCAAAAATATTCGCATAAGAAAAATTTTTAAAAACCAACTGAAGATGCTTTTCTTAACATTCTTGTTTACACGAGAGGAAAACATGTATCATATTGAAGAGGCTGAAATATCTAGTCTCTACTCGTTGCGCGTATTTCCAGATGTGTCCACATAAGGTTTTTATTTAAATTGCAATAATATTAAATGTCACAAAAGAAATAAACTAAAATTTGTACATAGTTTGGTACAAAGACATTTATATGCCAAAAATTGGATACGATTGAGTTATGAGCAATGAAAAAGATATCAGTGAGTTTGTTCACGGATACAGCAGGAAGCGAAGATACGAAAATTTTAAAATTAACTAAGCTAGATTGGAATTGCAGGAATTGATTTAGTACGAGATGATCAAACAAAATGTCTAAAATTTACGTTTGTTTTGAACGCGAAAGTAAATCCTCTGAGATTAGGGCTGCACTATTTCGCATTGGCTTCCGTCAGTAGCTAAGTTGTCAAAAAAATTGATGAGAGGCAGTGTCGGGTGTAAAAGTCTTCGTCTGTTGGATGAATATATGTTAAAATGTTTTTTTGAGCAGGACCCCCAGTTGGCTTAAAGAAAAAAAAACTCCCGTGACTAATTTTGACTATTTGGTCCCGTGACTATTTGGTGATGATGACGACAAATTATTAAAAATGCTGATCATCTAATTTTTAATTACCTTTTTGTTTATTTTAATTTGGAAATCCGGTATTTCTCTTAAAGATAGTTATCTTCAATAAGTTTGTATCATTGTTTTATTTCAGTATTGTTTTTAAGGTTCTTTACTATAAACATAGGCTTTTGAGGCTATTTAAAACATGTAGCATATCTGTGAAGACCAAACGTATTTTCTCAGAACAATTTATACAGCAGCGGGGGTAGTCGCAAAGTTTGCTATAGCCACATATTCTGTGAGCATTATGTCTTTGTCTTTTTTTATAGCATCAAGGCTTAAAAAGGCATTGGCAGTTTGTAATTTGTATTTCATTAATGAGGAGGGAAATTTTAATTATTTTTTATCACTTATTTTGATTCTATCTAAATAGGCTTTTAAGCTGGCTATTCAGGGCATGTGAAACATTTCTCCGCTAGGAAAATATATTTTTTTCAAAACTAATTGCAATTAGCGATTAGGTGTCCAGAGTAATTGTAATTGCTAGAACACTTTCTTTCGAGTATTTGTGGCTTTTTTATTACGGTAGGCTCTAGATTATAATTGCAAGATTTCTCAGGCTCATCTAAATAATTACGATTTTGTACCCGAATTCAGTTCTCGTTCGGATAACAGGCGTTAATTATAACATGTTCAGTTCCAATCAAGACTAGAGACTGAACTTCGATTCGTACTAAAATTGGGATAGACAAATTGACTCACAATAAAATGGTAGAAATGGCCATTTCAGGAATTTGACGCTATTTCAGGCACCGATGCTAATGTTTTAGTGATTAAACATAGGCGGAATAAATTCACATACATGGGCTTGAGTTCAAACCCAAATTTTGTTCAAACTGCCGTTCATTTAAAAATTTATATAGATTTACACCATTTTTTAGAAAAAACGTTCTAGAAAGTTAAGTAAGAACCATGATTGGATCCTTATTTAGCAAATTGCACTACAGTGCGGTTTATTTCATTAAGTTACAAAACTCGGCTCAATCACTTCACGCTCTTCTTTATTACAGATGACAACGTCTTCGTGCTAGTTTTCTAGCCTTAGTACTCGTTTGACTTCATTGCGGATATCATTCATTCTCCATAAGTAAAGAAGAGGGTTAAGAGAAGAAGACATAAATATACACACCATTGACACATCGAGCAATATATAAGTCAATACGTGATTGTTCGAAACTAGCTGCTGTCCTAGTGAAATAAGTACAGGTATATAACCTATATAGAAAACAGCTAGAATAAAAAGAATAGAAAAAATTGATTTCTTGTATTTCTCAAAGTTGATGGCTGGTTGAGCAAAGTTTTGCGACAGTTCGTTCGCCTGAACTTGCTGCTGATGACGACGAATGATTCGAAAAACTTTGAAGTAAGCCGTCGAAGTGGCAGAAAGGAAAAACAGGAGAACCAAGAGAGACCGAATATCTGTCTCAAGTTCGCTAATCCCCTGAAAGTCTTTTACTGCACGATAAACAGCTAATGGAAAAGAAATGAACAAAAATAACATTAAAATGATACAGGCTCGACGTACAGTAATCAGCGATCTACGGGCCATATGCAACCATCGTTCTATAGACATAAGCGTTAAAGTGAAGAGTGTTACGTTCGTGAAGAATTAAGCGGATCACATTTTTTGCAACATAAATCGGCTGGGTGATGAGTCCAGTGCAAAAACCAGTGAAAGCCAATCCAGCGAGCAGAATGTAAGATGGTGTTCTGAGAGACGGGTTCCTCCAAATTGCCGCCAAAACCAAAGCATTTCCCACCACTGCCACCGGCGATAAAATGGAAATGACGACGGAAGACCAAAGAGTTACTCCGTAAAAAGCTGAACAATGATATTTTCCTGCATGTTTTAAGTTATAGAGATTAAGTGTTGTAGTGTTAGTGACGTTTCTGTACATGGCGGTAAAATCCCTTGAGAAGACGAACGATATTTTAACTTACCAAGCTACGACGCACAAATATAAAGTTAGATGGTATCACCTGCTTATCCAGTTTTGTGTACAAAACACTTCTTGTGAAATTGAGACTTTTCAGAGCATTGATATTTTGTATTATTTTTATCCGGAGGTGTAAATACGATCCTTAATTATTTTCATCATTTCTTTGGTAGCCTGCGTTGCAGCCGGCCGTGTGTCTGTCTGCGACACAGGCTATTCTTTGTTTGCTTTTAAGGCTCCGCGGGGGTAATTTATTTTTCTGCAGGGCAAAGTACACAGCAGCCGGGCGTGCTAAAAGAAATATTTGCTATAACAGCATTTTGGTTTGCATAAAAATGAATGTTTCTTTGCTAGAATACTAGTAATTACTGTTCAAAAGAAAGTAATATTTCAGAAATTATATGCATTTCAAACCCCATCAGCTGCTGCTCTTGATAGTTTTTTTTTTTTAAAGGAAAAAAAAATGAAGTTTACAATACTTGATCTTCCTACGTAATTCAATTCAAGTTTCTTTACAGTATAAATTGCAGTTTTACAATTAAGCACTTTAGTAAACACGTAAGAAAGCTATGATGGATTTCTCCACATGGCAGTCTAACTCCCGACCACTGCAACCGGCAATAAAATGGCGATAATAACTAGAACGGAGAGAAGTAACTCGTACCAGACATAATGAGCTCGAAAGGCCCATGAGCTTCATAATCACTGTTACTTTATTCTACATGGTGTTCGAGTGTAATGGACGGAAAAAAGTCCTTCCATCCTTCATAATGTTTAGTACTAATCGTAAGTCAAAATACTGCGAGTGACATCTCTTCTAACTACAATTTTAATTTTTAAATTGCTTTAAACACTTGCACATTGCTCACTGTACAGTGATTACATACATATTTACTTATTAACTTGGTTACTTACTTACTTACTTACTTACTTACTTACTTACTTACTTACTTACTTACTTACTTACTTACTTACTTACTTACTTACTTATTTACTTCTATTACTTATTTCTCTCTACAAAATGAATATAAATTATTTCCAACTTGTGAATTTCTAGTAATTATTCACAGCCTCTAAAACAAGCTGAATAGTATTATTTAGAGTATACTTTACTGAAATACTCTGCTGTTGTTCCTCGCGAAAGAGGGAATTTCATTAAAAAATAGCTGTTGAAAACGCTGTTGGTCAGAAAGGGTAATAAGAGAAGTCCACTGAACACCAAATCAAATCATTTCTTAGCTGAAATATAAGTCGAGAAATTATATGGGAAACGTTACAGTGATGATGTTTTTTTGTTTTTTTTATCTAGTCAGTTTTTACAGGATAATCGTTTAAGCAGCTGTATCACTTCATTTCGAATATCGTTCATTCTCCACAAGAAAATCAGAGGGTTAAGCGAGGATGACAAAAACACTAGCAACGCAGAAACAGTGAAAAATAAATACTCCAAGTCAGGATTGGTCAAACCAAATGATGACAAACCGAAAGGAATAAGTACGGGCAGGTACGCCATATAGAAAATTACTATAATATAAATAATTGAACCTACAGATTTCTTGTATTTCACAAAGTTGATGGCTGGTTGACCAGCATTTTGAGGCAATGCGTTGGCCTGAATTTGCTGCTGATGTCGACGAATTATTCGAAAAACTTTGAAGTAGGCTATTGAAGTGACAATAATACAAAAGAGCAGAAGCAAAAAAGTAGCAAAACGTGATTCCTGTCTGTAGTGGTAAACAGCTGATGGCACCATAATGAGCAACAGTACTACAACAATATAACAGACACGACGCACAGTAAGCAAAGAACGACGACTCATGAGCAGCCATCGCTCAATCGACATGAGTGTTATAAGCGATAGAGTAACTTGAAAAAAGTATGTTGCAAAGCTTTCGCCAATAGTCTTTGTTGTCAAATAAAACGTTGGCCAGCTTCTTTTGTCATATACGCTGAACGAAGGATCTGCTAGTAAGTAAATCAACTGATTAGCAGCAAAAAATGGCTGGGAGATGAGTCCAGTGCAAAGGTCAGTGAACGCCAAACCAGCGAGGAGAACGTAAGAAGGTGTTCTAAGAGACATGTTCCTCCAAATTGCCGCCAAAACAAGACCATTTGCTACCATTACCACCGGCGATAGCACAGCGATTGGAATTAAAACTGACATATTTACTACATATAAAGCAAAGCTGTCGTATTTTGATTCATAGTCAGTGTTAGACTTGGAAAGAAAATGAGTTGTGTTGTTAGACATGATGTGAATAAGGCTTTTATGTGGTACTTTTTTCAGTGAAAGCGCTTCTAGATAAGCAGTAGAAGCTACGTAAAGGGACAGAATATAACGTTCTTATATTGTACCGAGAAAAGAAAACCTTATGCGTGACGCGTGAAAAGGCCAAAAATTAAATCGTGACGCGTGAAAATAGGGCAAAAATTAGACCGAGATGCGTGAAAATAGCCAGAAAAACGCACGTGACATGTGAATTTGGTTAAAATTTGTGCGCGAAACGGGATGACAACACTCCCTTCGCTACCCTAAAACAATGCATCACCTTTCTCACCTATATATTTGCTGTGAAAAGTGCTCTAAACCAAATTGTATTTGCTAAGTACACAATGACTCTATTCTTTTCAATTTTCTTGAAGAAATGGAAGCAAATCCCATTTCGCGTTGTTGGATTACCCCCAAAATGAAGTGCGTTAATTGAACGAATGTACAATTACATTATAACTGAAAAGTAATTTGAGCAGCAGTTTTAATGGTTTTTAATTTGATCGTAAAATATCCCCTTGTCCGAATATTATAACTAAAAAACTCTTGTGTAAATCACTTTGGCAATGTTTTAATGGTGTTTAGATTTTAATAATTCATGCCACCATTTTGCAGATACATAAATGAATCCCAAGTTTTTAAGGAGCTATTTCAAAATGACACACAGTATGTGATGCACACATATGGTCTCTATTCAATAACAATCTTAAAATGGACAATATTATTCCCAGATTATTCTCTAGTTATTCCGGCAAATTAGTTGCTTTAGCAATTGCTTCGCTCCATTTCGAATATCATTCATCCTACAAAGGTAAATAAAAGGATTGAGTAAAGAAGACAAAAAGAAAAATACATTTGTCAATAGAAAAGCTAACTCTATTTCAGAGTTATTTTTAAAAGAACTATAAAATCCTAGAAAGACAAGAAAGGGCAGGTAGCTAATATAAAATAATGCAACAATATACAGGATCGAAAACACAGATTTCTTGTACTTCGCCAAGTTTATTGTCGGTTGCCCAAAATTCTGAGATGTCTCGCTGGCTTGTACTTGTTGCTGATGATGTCGAATAATTCGAAAAACTTTAAAATAGGCAATTGATGTGGCAAGAAGACAAAGCAGTAGAACGACAAACACAATGATATCTAAAGCCAATTTATGAGTTCCGTTCAGGACTTGTAAGGAACGAATCACGGCAATGGGAATTGGAAGGAGAAGCAGGCCTGTTAAAGTGAAACGTACCCTACGAGCAGTAACCAACGATCGACGAGCAGACATGTGCAGCCATCTTTCAATCGACATGAAAGTCATAACCAGTACGGTCAAGGCTGTAAAGTAGGTTCCACAGCCTTCAGAAATAACTTTTGCAGAAACGAGAAACGATACATGGTCTTCGATTTCTTGAGGCTTCTTTAAACATATCAACTCAGATGCAACAAAGAAAGGCTGCGTCATGAGCCCTGTGCAAAGGTCGGTAAAAGCCAAGCCACACAGAAGAATAGGGGAGGCTTTTCTAAGCGACGAAGTCTTCCATATTGTTATCAGAATCAGAGCATTTCCAATCACAGCCACGGGCGACATAAGAGCGATTATGGCAGAAATTGAGAAGTGTATATCATTAAAAGCTGAAGTGTGTTCTCTGGCAACACCGTCGAAACTGCAAAGGCCGAGGAGGGAATATGGAGGTGTTGCGGTCGTGTTATTTGACATGGTGATCTGCTAAGTTATCACAAAACAATACCATAAGCTGAAGCCTTCAAAAATATATAATACGGAATTAATCATGCAAGCAATAAAAGTATTACGCACGTTTTGATTGGTTTAAACAATTTGCCAAATTCTATGTAAACTTATATACAGAATATTTCGAACTTTCTCTGTTTGAAACAGCTGTGAAAAAAGCTATAAAAACACTTGTGTTTTTACAGCTTTCTCCTTTTTCAAACATCATAACATCAATTCACGGTTGTGCCATAATTCATATCTTCTTCTATTGCGCAGTTTTAATTAATTTGCAAAACTAATGGTCTCATATTTACAAAGGAGTATCCGTATTAAAAAGGAATCGTCAAGCATTCCTACTATAAATAGGATTAGAATTTCCTTAATGAAAGTCCTGGAAGTTTATTCCAATTTTCTATTTCAACCCCCCCCCCCCCCTCCTTCCCAAAAAAAGACACCCTGTAATTGTAATTTGGCAAAGGACGAAGGATTTTTTTACCTTCGATAAGTTTCACTGTCTGACTTAAGTGGTGGATGTTTATTCTCGAATTTCAGATTCCACGGTTATAATAGAACTTTGTTTGAAAAAAATGGCGGTCAGTTAAGATTTAATTAACGGCACGATATAACATATTGTAAAAAAATATAGTTTACCAGCGAGGAATAAAACCTGGTCCTCTGCTTACAAGGCAGACGTGAAATCACTAAGATTACGAGGGCACTCACGAGGGATGTCTGAAGGCCTTTTTACACCCCGGGGGGGGCACTCCCTTATTAGGGCTTAACGGGGACGTGCGGCCCGATAGGGTATGGTTTTTAGGCTTTTTTGTTTTGAACGGGGTATATATTTCACCCATTTTTGTCTTAAACAGGGTATCTTAACTGCTGGAAGACATTACCTGCGTTCCAATAATGGTTTACGCCTTAATTATAGCCAATATAAATCGCTAACTACGCTTGGGGATCGCTCTTTTCATGTGGCCGCCCCTAAATTATGGAACGAGCTTCCAAGTGAAATAAGAAACATGTCATCAGTTCAAAGTTTCAAGAAAGCCATCAAGAACTTTATATTTTCAAAAGCTTTTTAATTGTACATTTCTTTTTATAGTTATATACATTTTAATCTTTTTTAGCTTGTGAATTTAAATTTTAAATTTTTTTAGCGTTTTTTTTTTAATTATATTGTAATGCGCAATTGAAAATTTTTAAATTGATAATTGCGCAATATAAGTTAATTATTTATTATTTATTATTATTATTCTTTGCATGGACCAAAGTCAAACAGGATAGGCTTATATGCCAGCAGAGGTGTAACAAGCCCTTGTTTATGTCTTATATGGGGGATCAAAAATTGGCATTGTTTTATACAGGGTAGGAAAATCAGAGGTTCGTGTCTTAAACAGGGTCAGGGTTTAGGAGGCCGGGCCGCACCTCCCTACCTGAAATTTTGTCAAGGATCCCCCCCCTCCCCCGGGGGGAGGGGGGTTACACGCGCGATCTTATGAAGTTGCAACTTCAGCCTGTGTAAACGGGTCTTGATTTCACTTAACTGGGAAGGACTGAAGCGACCTGGAGATCCTATGTAAAAATATGTCTGATTTCACTTAGTATTCTTGGTTTTCATGTTACGTCATAAAATTCTGAAATCAAAATTTATTAGGCCTGCTAAATTTTCGTTGTCATTAGGCGAAAGATAAACTAAAAATATATATTTTTGCAAATTTCCAGATCGATAGTGTCATTTGAGTTCTCCGTCGTATGTGACATCAAGCTGAGTGCCGTGACAAAGCTGTTTTGTTTGAAAAAAAGGCCTTTCCATTCCATTTTGAGCAGATTGAACATTTCAGATATAATAAGTGGTGTTTATGTGAAAGTGTACTAGCTCTTAAGCCGAGGATAGCCGCTGTTGTAAACAGAATTGAGTTCCAGATGGTTTCTCTGACATCACGGCGGCCATATTTGTGTCCCTCGGAAGGACACAGTTATGGTTTCTCCATACTAAGCTTTATAAATTTGCGTGGAAAGGTTCGGAAAATAACTCGCGAACGGTACACCGCACAGACCCGAAACTTGGAGATATTTTTTATCTATTTATCATCTATAATATTTGAAATTCGTAGCTTCTGTAGTTGAATGGTTTCGAACTTATTTTTTGATTGCGTGACAGTGAAAACCAGCAATAAATATTCTTGCTGTCCGTTTCATATGATGAATTTATTAACAATCAAAAACGGAGTTCTATTAATGAAAGATTCCCTTGTGACATTTGATTACCTGTCATTCCCCGAATAAGGAGCCTTGCAAGACACTCACGAAAACAAATGAACATTGTGTCATGATCATTAGTTTTAATTTGATTTTAACACGGTTTACGTAAAACAGTTGCTCTTTTTGAGCTTTTGGTGACTTCAACTTTATTAAAATAAAAGGTAGCACACACTTCAAGCCTCTGTTTACGTCATTTACGCCATCATGAACGGAAATCTTCGCCGACGAGTCCTTTAAATGTCGATAGGAAAAGTAAACCCAATTAAAATTTGATTGGTTTTCCTTTGTTAGCATAAGAAAACAATAACCAGAAGAAGGGAGAGAACGTCAACTCTATTGATTTTATTTGCATTGGTACGCCTGCTCGTTTCATCAAGTTTCTTAGCAGTGTCTGCCTTCCTCTGTGTTTTGTAACGACGAGAATTGGTAAGATAGAAAAATAACCGAAGAAAGCTGCCATGCTAAACAACAGTTATCTCAACTCTTCTAACTCTTCTGACTTTGAAGCTGATGCTGTAAACCATAACTTTGTTTCTTACGTGCTAAAGTTTCCAGCTTCAATTGTTGTCGCTATTTTGTCGCCAGTGGCAGTGGTAGGAAATGGTTTAGTTTTGGCGGCAATATGGAGGAACCCGTCTCTCAGAACACCTTCTTACATTTTGCTTGCTGGATTGGCTTTCACTGACTTTAGCACTGGACTCATCACCCAGCCTTTTTATGTTGCAAAAGAGTTTATGGAACTGCATGTGAACACTTTTGACAACAGCCGTACTTGTATTATAACAGCCATCGCAAATGGCTGTGCCACTTTTTTTTCTAACTTGACAGTGTTAAACATGACAGCGTTGGCCATTGAACGATGGCTGCACATGGCTCGAACATCGGCCATAACTCTACGTCGAGCCTGGTTTATCATTGCATCTATACTGTTCCTTCCAGTCCCGATGGTTGTTTTCCGTGTATTTCACAACATTAACAACACTTATAGACTTGAAGCAGATATATCGTCTATTACAGTTTTGCTTTGTTGCTTAACTGTCACTTCAGCGGTTTACTATAAAGTTTTCCGTCTGATTCGTCGTTATCAACAGCAAATTCAAGCGCACGCATTCGACTAAACCTTACTCAACCAAGGATAAAATTTGAGAAGTACAAGAAATCGGTGTTTTCGATCCTTTACATACTAGCAATTTTCTATTTAGGTTATTTGCCTGTAGTTGCCACTTTGTGGTTAAGGTTAGTTTCCAAGTATCGTGTATTGAAAGACATCTTTCTAAAGGTGTCAATGGTATTTGTATTTATGGCTTCTTCACTTAACCCTCTTCTTTACTTGTGGAGAATGAAAGATATTTGAAATGAAGTCAAACAGTTGGTCAGACGGATACTCTGTAAAGTCTAAAACAAGTTCCGTTTGTTGTCGAACATCGATATGTATTCTTTCACTTGTTTCAGTCTTCTTTGTCCTTTTTTGGTATATATATCAATTATTACTAACGTTCTGAAAAGTTGAGGCGACTTTTATTGTAACAGAAAATGCAGTTCTCACTAATTTCGAATACGTCTCTAAGCTTGGTTACGAGGAAAAATGCGATAAAAGACAAAACGCCTCTTATTGTAGTGATAAACTAACGGGATATTTTACAGCTATTTTGTAGTAAAAGGGACACTGTCACAGGGATTTTTCTGCTTTTCAGTAAAAAGTACTAAAGTTGGCGATATACTCTCGCTCGTACACGGAATGCGCCTAGAACACTTAAAAATGAAGATATGAAGTAAATTGATGTTGAAGATAGAGGGGAGCCTTGAATAGTTTTTAGCTGTTTTTTCCAGAATACAAAGGCAGAACTTGAAAAAGTCAGCCTAACCTTTCAAGTTGAGTTCTAAAAGTCCAGATGGTATCACAACAATATCACTTGTATGTAGCTTTAGTACACTGGCATAGAAACCACTGTTAGGCCTTTAGGCTCTTTAATTTTTGAAGTGAAGCTCGTCACAGAGTTCCTTATATATGCATGATGAAAATCCAATAAAGGAACACCTTTAATTTTACTTTTATTTCACGTAATATAAAGAAAGCGTAGCGTGTGCTAGATAACTACAGATTGCTAAAATAAAGAGTGTAAGGGAACTAAAGATTTTTTTAGCATTTTTGGAGCGTTTTATCCCCTTGCCATTACTAAATCTCCAAGCAAATCTGATATTTTACAATCAAACATCCAGCCTTCAAAAAATGAATTTAGCGAAATTAAAAACCACATTTATCAAGTGAAAAAACAAACAATCTGGGTAGTTGTAATTAAATATACTTCATAGGGAGACATACACCCTGAAAACCTGAGTATAAACCTACCATTTGTCGTCACTGGAGTTATAAACATATTACTTTTTTCAAAGGTTTCCTAGAACCAATTTAGTTGGTTTGATTAATGAGAATAAATTGCGTAGCAATCTGTTTGCACTGAAAAACAATAAAGATAGAAAATAATTAATATCTGAAAAGCTGTTCATGGTTCAGGTAGCAGGAGTACGGTTACCAATGTATCAGTGAACCTGAGTTAATAGCGGTGGTATGGAATATTTTGGAAACGATTCATTGAATTCAATAAGAAAATTCTCCAACACTGGAAAACAGCCATGTTTAATGAGTCGACTCACTCCCCTTCATACAGTTTCTCCAGCCCTTGTTCCTTGGATGCCATTGCGAGTTCTGCTTTTCGTGCAGTAACTTTTTCAACTTCGGTTGTCCTCGCCATTTTGTCGCCGGTGGCAGTTGCAGGAAATGCTTTGA
>NC_135768.1:18107544-18122615 GCF_052425735.1 Oculina patagonica
TGAAACTGAATCTTGATAATGACCTGGCGGCAACCGTTTTAAGAGTGTCTATGGTATTTGTATTTTTATCTTCTTCACTTAATCCTATTCTTTACTTGTGGAGAATGAAAGACATTCGATATGAAGTTGGACGCTTGGTAAAAAAGATACTCCGTAAAGACAACTAGGTGGAAATAAAATGATAAAGGTTGCCGAGATATATATAGTGCTGAAATTGTTCGGCAAGTAAGAATTTAACAGAGGGTGTTATAATTAACGATTATGTTTCTGTGCAAAGTTTGAAAAAAAAAAAAAGCTGGGAATTTGGTTTGGATAACACACTTCATTTAATTATATAACTGATAAAACAGGTTCCCTGTGCGATTAATAAAATCTTAGTTTGACTTCGATTTTTGAGCCTTATTTTAAATAAAGCAAGCTTCAGAATTGCGCTTGAACTTAAAAAAGGAAGATAAGACAGCGTGATAAGAATTCGTTTCGAAATGAATCATATCAGCAAAGAAAATAACAATGAAAAAGTCATTTATCTTTGGTTTGATGGATTTTTCCATTCAGGTCAATGACAGAGAATCGCAGCTTATATGAAATATTGATGTGCAATCACCGCGGAAGGATAAATAAAACTTAATTAAAAATTGCAGTGCTGTTTGGAAGTGTTGACACTCAATCTAACATGAAATCGTACTTACGTAACCTTGTTTAAATTTTTTATGAATTCTGAATAAAATTTTACATTGCTCAGACGAATATCAAGGAACAGTTCATAAAAAATTAAGCTGATGCCTTCAGAAGTGTGAAAAAAGAGTTAAACATGAACTATACACGAATAAGATTTCAAATGACATGCAGTGTGGTGTAGCGGACGTAACAGCTAATAAGCAATATTGTGTTGTCATTTTGTTGGCTCTTCGAGTGACAGTTATAGCTAGCAAAGCAGCCAAATTATTTATATAAACCTATTATTTGATGTTTCCTTCATTTGGAACCTTAATCAATCTGCATTTATGTAATAAAAGTATATTGTATAAAAGTTGGTTTTTGACAAAAAAGGCTGCAATGTCTGACCACATTTCCTTAAACCCTTCCCACAGTCTTGCTGTGTGATGTTAGAAAATTCAATTCTGCGCGGACGATAGGAAAGTCTTTGATTTTGGCGGCAGTTTATAGGTGTCCATCTGTTCTCGGATCAGAGATCTAAAAGCAGAAGCGACTGATACCGCCACCAAGCAGATTTTTTATATGGTCTTATTTTGTACTAGAATTCCTGGGACCCGTTTCTCGAAGGTCCCAAAACGTTTTCGCACCAGGAAAGCGATAGCAAAAATTTTAAACCTTATGATTACAGAGCAGACTTTTATTCGCATATTTTAAATATGAACAGAGGCTCCCTTCATTCAAAGTTTCAGGCCTGTATACGTCTCTGTATTAAGATATAAATAATTCTAAATCGCTTAACGGGCTCAAAACGTTTCCGGGGCTTTCGAGAAACGGGCCCCAGGCAACATATGTTACTGGAAAAAATTTTGTCGCTTATTAGAGTTTTAGCCGCCCCCATATAAGTTTCCTGTGTTCACAAAATGTTGGCAACAAGATTAGGGTTAACAGAGAGGCTAAATACAAGCGTGACCCAATTTCTTCAGGCTTTTTTTTTCTACACTCAGAAGTGTTAGTTTTCCTTTCTAATTGATATTCACTATGAAGACATTTCAATTCGGATGTCATGAATCTAAAAATAGGATACTTACGTTTAAAGATTTGAAACAGTCTCTATAGCAAATGTGATCTGTGTTTTCTTTGAACCTTTAAACTCCTTAATCTTTATTTAACCATCTTATTTTTTATCGAAACAAGCAAAAATATTATTTCGTTTTACTTTCTAGCGAAATTAATTAATTTCCTGTTAGGCAGTGAATAAACATGAGTGTTTTCATCAATTAAGAAATCATATGACATTTTAAATTTGTGACTGTTGTTATGTTGTTCGTTTTATGAAGGAACTGTTATGAAAAGAAATCAATCAAAAATATTATAAGAGAAGTTTAAACGCAAAGATCCATATTGGATTACTTCCAACTTATACTACTAGTTAAGAGAAAAGTCACCCTTCAAGCGAGCTTGAAGTTCCAGTAAATATCCGTCAAGTAATTCGCTTGCAGCAAGGTCGTCATGTCGAATATCACTGACGAAACTACTTACTTCCACCTTTGTAGCTTTGATGGCGTTGCACGAACACACGATCCTGTGTTTAACAAAGGAATTTTATCAGTTTTAATAATTATCACTCTTTTGTCGCCTATAGCAGTGACAGGAAATGCTTTTATTTTGGCCGCAGTTTGGAGAAATCAGTGTCTACGAACTCCATTCTACTTTCTTCTGTGTGGATTGGCTTTCACCGACTTGTTTACTGGACTCATCACTCAGCCTTTTTATGTTGCATCCGAGTTAATCTGTTTAAAGAAATCACAGGAAATCGAAGATCGACTATCGTTTCTCTTTTTGGCGGGAGTTATAAGCGGCGGGTTTGGAAGTTACTTTATGAGCATGACGGTAATAATTCTCACATGTATGTCGATTGAACGTTGGCTACACATGACTCAGCGATTTTCGGTGACTGGGCGTCGAGCACGTTTTATTGTCGCAGGGATAATTCTCGCTCCAATCCCCATCGCTGTATTTCGCTCATTGAACATCTTAACAGGTAGTTATGAACATGTCTTGTCTATTTCCTTCGCCTCATTGTTGTTTTGTCTTGTAACCATATCAACTGCCTATTTCAAGGTTTTCCGAATCATTCGTTGTCATCAACAACAAGTGCAAGCCAGCGAACCATCTCAGAATTTTGGTAAACCGGCAATTAACTTGGCGAAGTACAAGAAATCTATATTTACGATCCTGTACATTGAACTATTATTTTATATTAGTTACTTGCCTTTTATTGTCTTTTTTGGGTGTTATCGTTTTCTCAAAGATCAGTCTGTGGTAGAGTTAGGTTTTGTAATCTCGATACTATTCGTGTTTTTGTCTTCTTCACTCAATCCTTGTATTTACCTTTGGAGAATGAATGATATTCGCAACGGAGTGAAGCAACTCATTTGCTAAAAAGAAAAACTAGAGAGATACTGCTTTTAGCTGACTTTGTAATATTAAGTTACTGTAATGTTCATAGGACCAGTGGTTAAAAGAAGGTTGATAATGTAAAAAGATAGATTATTTTGTAATTTAACGCGTCTAACCGCTTTCCTCAACCTCAACATTACGTTGTTGTTTTCTTTCCCTCGTTATCATTCTGAAATGTATTACATCGGCTGTAGTTTTTTCAAACATGAAAAATTAAAATTCACCTTCAGAAAAAGTAAATAAATCTGAATCAGTGTTTTGTGTCTTTGAATAATTTGCTCTTCCTTACGAAACGTGTCAGGACCAATAATTTTTAAAGCACTTTAATTTTCTTATATATTTTTGATATGTTTTTTTTTAAGTCAGTAACAACTAATTAACAAAGCAAGTGAGCAAAAAATTAATTAAACATTGCACAGCTGAAAAATTTGAGTTGTGACATTGTCAAATAATACTACACGACGACATTAATTATCAACAATAGGACAGATATATTAAGATAAATGTTATTTCTGGCGAATGAGCTCGCGAAGAAGACTGAAATTACTATTTTGTCGGCACGAGATACAACTAGGCCTGGGTTCCAGGCTGTGGGGTCATGGGTAATGACGTAGGGCTATATAAGGAAGGGTATAGCACGTGCTTGTCATCTAGGCCTCAGAACCAACCGCGTTCTTGGTCTTCAGTTAACGTTTATTTTTCTCGCGATGTCGGTTACTAAAGAACAAGTCTCTGATCTTATCAAGGCCAACAACGACCAGCTAATGTCCTCTTTCAAAGATCTTCTTGGCGACACTATACAACAGATCAAACGCGCCAACGATACCAAGGCCGAAGAACAACTGACCGAAATCAAGAAACTAAAGTACAACGAGCCACATAAGTTCAAGAGACGAGCAAACGAGGACCAGTACAAGTTCAACTGGAAGATTGCTGAGACGATTGACAGCGCTAAGTCCGCCGCTGAGAAATCGCAGCTGGAAAAAGTAAAATCTGACCTCGCAGAAGGTGAGAAACTACTTAATGAGCGGCAAAAGCACATACTTCTCGCCGACAAATCGGAGTTTGGCTGGGGTACTGTCGATGAGTACAAACAACACGATCTGGCAGATGATTCAGACGATGAAAAACAAATTTTCAGTGCGGAGCGTCGCGCCCGTGCAGCAATTTCCGCCCGCAAGAAGAAGAAGGCTTTACCATCGACTACCGGGAAGAAACCTTCACCTAACCAAGGGCCAGTTGCTTCAACAAGCTCACAACCTCAGCCGCAGTCCTTTCAGCCCAGTTCTTACTTTCCTGCCTTGGCGTCCCGTCGACCTAATATCGGTACCTGTTATGCTCGTGGCAAGCCCGGACATTGGCGAGCAGGCTGCCCACTGATGGCCAAACAGTCGTCTTCAGCTCCAAAATGACTAAAGGAACAGAATTTATCAGGTGTAGTGTGTTCTAATTTTAACTCCAGTGATTCGTTCTCTGAAGTTTTGTGTGATAGTCAGATAATTATCGATTGCATTCCAGCTTCTTGCGATCTTACTTCCCAAGTTTTGGAAGCGTTTAAAGATTCACAGTGTTCTGCTGACATTGATTCTTCTCGTCAACCCTCAGTTCGGGGAAGGCTTAGAAAGTGTATTGATTTTTGGCGTTCGTTGGAAGTTTCTCAGTTTATTCTGAATGTCATTAGTCAAGGATACCAAATTCCTTTTTTCCAGCTTCCGACACCTTTCTTCAAACCTAACAATGCCTCCGCACGTTCTAACAGTCATTTTGTGTCTCAAGCCGTTAATGACCTTCTTGATTCCAACCTCATTGAAGAAATTTTTTCCGCGCCGAACATTGTTAATCCGCTTTCCGTTTCCACGCGCAGCTCGGGTAAACAAAGGCTTATTTTGGATCTTAGACACGTGAACGCGTTCGTCTTCAAGCAGAAGTTCAGGTGTGAAGACTTGTCTGTGGCCACGCAGATATTTGACAAGGGTTTTTATTTATTCAAATTCGATCTCAAGTCTGGTTACCATCATATTGAAATTTTTCCCGAGCACCGCAAGTACCTTGCATTCGCGTGGGATTTTGGCACTGGAAATTTCAGATACTTTCAATTTTGCGTTCTTCCTTTTGGCCTCTCTTCTGCGCCGTTTATTTTTACCAAGATGCTTAAACCGCTTCAGAAATCCTGGAGAAGTCGGGGTATACCTATTGCTATTTTTCTCGACGATGGTTTAGGAGGGGGAGCCGATCACATTTCTGCCAAATTAAACAGTTTTTAAAATTGTTCATTCTGGTTTGCCCAAGTCTGGTTTCGTCCCTAATGAGGATAAGTCCCTGTGGGAGCCCGTTCAGATTATTACTTGGCTAGGAGTTATTCTCAACACCATTGATGGCTCTGTTAAAGCTACCGATGATCGTATTGCTAAATTGACTACTGATCTCGGGACATTGTCATCTCAGCCGCCTCCCCGCAACGTTCACGTTAAAACTGTCGCTAGCGTAGCAGGCCAGATTATTTCGCTTTCTAGCTGCGTGGGGTCAGTTTGCCGCATTATGACCAGACACCTTTTTTCAGTTGTGAACTCTGCCCTTTCCTGGGATAGCGAAGTTCTCTTGTCGGAGGATTCCATTTCAGAGATCAATTTTTGGGTGAATAATGTTCATTCCCTCAACGGCAAAGTTTATTGGGGAGTTCAATCGCTTCCGGTCAAAGTGAGTTTTTCCGATGCTTCCGGTTCAGCCTGTGGTGCGTACGTCCAGTCTGACTCCGATTTGGTATTTCATCAGAATTGGTCCCCAGCGGAAAGTGTTCAAAGTTCAACCTGGAGAGAGCTCAAAGCTGTCTGTCTCGCTTTGGAAGCCTTTGCTAGTCGTTTGTCTGATTCCAAAGTCATTTGGTATTCTGACAACCAAAACGTTGAGTCCATTCTCCTCAACGGCAGCAAGAAGTCCGATTTACAGGAGCTAGCTCTTCAAGCTTTTCACATTTGTATCGAGTATCGCATATCTCTCGATGTTAAGTGGATCCCGAGGGATCTCAATGAGGCAGCCGATTCTATCAGCAAGCTTATCGATTTTGATGATTATGCTCTCAGTGATGTAATTTTTCAGCAAATTAATAGCTTTTGGGGTCCGCATACTGTTGATAGGTTCGCCTGTAACTACAATGCTAAGTTACCTAGATTTAACTCTCGATTTTTTCAGCTGGGCTGTGAGGCTGTCGACGCCTTCTCTCAGGATTGGGGATATGACGATAATTGGCTTTGTCCCCCAATTTGCCTCGTTGTCAGAGTTTTAAAGCATATGGAACTTTGTAAAGCTAGGGGAACCCTAGTACTTCCGGTGTGGAAATCGTCCTTCTTCTGGAACGCCTGTACACTGGACGGGGTGCACTGGAGCATCTTTGTGATTGACTGGGTCTACCTGCCCAACTTTCAGGGGTTATTTGTCCAAGGGAAAGCTCGCAATTCCCTTTTCGGTTCCAGACCGCTTGAGTTCGACGTTGTCGCTCTTCGTTTGGACTTCCGTCGTCCCAGGCCCCCTTCATGTTTAATGGGGTTTTGTACTAAAAAACTGGGAGAGTGTGACTCTTGCATCTAGTCGCTGCCTAGATTTGTTTTCATAGGCTGTTTCCTGTTATTGTCCTTGTTACCATATTGCTTGCCTTTTGCTATTAAAGGATTTATTATGTTGCTTGTTTGTCTTTTGTTCATTCCAGTGTTTTGTACATTTTCTCTTATTGGTTTCTTGGCACACGTTTTTTATTGTTGTTTGTTCAGTGCTTCTCACTTATTTTTGTCTCTTCCTAGACGTTTTTCGCTACGGTTTCTGGGACGTCGATCAGGAAGATCTTCTAGACGACTCAATCAGGGGACTAGCTGACAGAGTAAAGACGACAGTCCTTTCGTCAAAGGCCGACAGTACATCAATATTGTACTTCCGTGCGTACCGCAAGTGGAAGGACTTCGCCCTCAGTAAGCTTAATGGGAGTGTTTTCCCTGCTAGCCCCTTCCATGTCGCTATATATTTGCAGCATCTTTTAGAGGAATCCCATTCCCCTAGCGTTATAGATTCGGCCTTTTATGGTATTAAGTGGGCTCATAGTATGGCCGGTATTCCCTCACCCACGGATAACCCTATAGTCGAGGCGGTCAGGTCTGCTTCTAAAAGAATTTTTGGTGCCGGTATCGTTAACCGCAAGGAACCTATTTCATCTAGTTTGATTCTGGATATTATCGGCAAATCGAACCTCGACATCCCGGTTGAGTTACGTAATGTTACAATGTATGTTCTGTCATTTACTGGGTTCTTTAGATTTGACGACGTTTCCAGAATTAGGAGGAATGACATTTCCTTTAATGAGGGATTCATGGTCATTAAAGTCCTAAAAAGTAAGAACGACCAACTTCGCAGGGGAGACGAAGTTATTATTTCTGAGCTTTCTAGTTGCGCGTGTCCTGTCAAACTGCTTAAAAGGTATCTCTCCACATTCAACATTTCTCCTGATTCCAGGGATTTAATTTTTAGACCCATTTCTCGAGGGAAGGGTTCTTGCAAGTTAGTTGCTCCCGATAGGCCCATCAGTTATAGTTCTATTCGCGAAGCTTTCAAACGGGACTTGAAAAGTGTTGGGGCCGACCCTTCCAAGTTTGGTCTGCACTCTCTGCGTTCGGGTGGTGCCACCATGGCAGCTAACAGTGGGGTCAATGACCGGGTGTTTCAGCGACACGGCCGCTGGAAATCTGTACAAGCAAAAGATACTTACGTCGATGATGACCTGGCACAAAGGCTTTCAGTTTCCAAATTTCTTGGGCTTTAATCGTGAGCCCATAAAGCACGTCCTAGCCCAATACTTTGTCGCTCTATGTGGGGTTCGGGTTGGTTCTCGCCAGGCCCTCCCAAAATAAACTTATTTGGTTCAAAGCGTGTGTTGTTGTTTGTTGTGGAGTGGAGACAAAATATGTTATTTCTGGCGAATGAGCTCGCGAAGAAGACTGAAATTACTATTTTGTCGGCACGAGATACAACTAGGCCTGGGTTCCAGGCTGTGGGGTCACGGGTAATGACGTAGGGCTATATAAGGAAGGGTATAGCACGTGCTTGTCATCTAGGCCTCAGAACCAACCGCGTTCTTGGTCTTCAGTTCATAATGTAATGTTTAATTGACACTCATTGCAGTATAATAACGTTGTAATAGACACTCATTGCAGTATATAACGTTTATTTTTATTTCATTTTGTATAGCCACGTAGGATTGGCCTGTAGCTTGAGCCTTGGTTTCTACCCAGGTTTCCTGGCATTTTTTTCCCCACTGGGGTTTTTTATACCAGGTTTTTCTGGCCTCCGTCTAACCGTATTTGTTTTGTAAGCGGTTGCTCAGCTCTGTTCGCTTTAGGGCTTTTTTTCGTTCGTTTTTCATTTTCAACGTTTTAACGATATGCTTTTCAGTAATATATTATCCTTTACTTCAGTTTGAACTACATTTCTCGTTTGTTTATTCCGCCTAAGTGGCCTCTGCTTCGCGTTTTCGTCCACGTCGTTAAAACGACATATGAGATGTGTGACAAGATCCTAGATTCCTGTCTTATCGGAGTTGTGGTTCTCCAGCCTAACTGGCTCTTAGCTTGTGATTTAGATTTGCTCCCTAGCCTAACTGGCAGCCTAACTGGCACTAAGCCTGAGAGCTTACTGGGAAATGTAGGTCTAGGCGTGGGTTTTCTTTGTAAATTCTGCCTAACTGGCGCCCTTTCGCCTTGTCTAGCTTACGTCGTAGCGACTTTGTAATGTCAGTCATCTAATTTAGTTTAATATGTGTTCTGTAACCAGAGTTTTTAATGTGCTCTAAATGTAAGTGAACATTGTAAAATAGTGTAGGGATATGTATGGGGTTCGGGTTGGTTCTCGCCAGGCCCTCCCAAAATAAACTTATTTGGTTCAAAGCGTGTGTTGTTGTTTGTTGTGGAGTGGAGACAAAATAATGACTTTTTTGCAATTTACATGGGCGAAAACACGTGGGTCATTTTGATCTACATGTAAGCAATTAATCTCGGCCGACTTTTTTTTGTTAACGTACCAGAAACTAGTTCTCTTCTAGAGATCGGTTGAGAAAAACCACCAGGAATGGTCCCAAAGACTTTCCTAAATGCAGCCTTAATTTAGATATTTCTGCCACTGCGCTACTGGACAAAAGGATCGAAAAGAAAAATTACGAGAACAGCCAAACAAAAGAGATATATTGTACAGTCAAAAGGTAAAAGGTTAAGCCTGCTGCCGTGCCAAGTGGCTCATCAGGCTGAAGCTTTTCCGACCTCTCTCTTTTCCCTGTTTCTGTAGCATTAAGCGGTTAGGAGTATTTCTACTCCACCCTAGATGGGATGCTATTCCATCGCGGGGAAACCCCCCGCCCAGCGGTTAACTCGCTGGTACCCATTTGTACACCTGGGTGGAGAGAGAGTAAAGTGTTTTGCCCAAGAAAACAACGCAGTGCCCCAGAGGGCCCGAACCTGGACCGTTTGATCCGGAGTTCAGTTAACTAACCATTAGGCCACCGCGCCTCCCGATACATTGTACAGTACAGGTACATAATTAGTAAAGGGACCAATGGAACTAAAGTGTAAACCCAATTCTTAACCTCTTCACGCGTCACATTTTGACCTTTTCTAATAGTCAAGGGCACAAGAGTAAGAGTTGTGGTGTGAAAGCCAAACCTGTGGCTCTTCGCGGCGACGACATGTAAAAACGATTGCAACCCTTGAAGGAACTGTTTTCAAGGAGGCTAAATGGCGTTTTTGAACAAGGCAGTTAACCTAAGCAATTAACGAAAAACCTCAAATATTAACTTACTGTATTTTCTCATTTAAACGCCCCAGGCGTTTATTTCAAACTTGCTTTGGGGGTCCCGGCGTTTACGTAGCGGCCGCTGGCCATGAGTAAAAGTTACCCATGATCCCTCGCGCGCGTGACTGCGAGCACGAGGTCGAAATATGTCCGCCTTTGAAGAGATGTTATTGCTATGTTATCGAAGGAGATTATAAAAGTTGTTTTTATTAGTCTTACCAGTTTACTTGACGCATTCAATTTATTTGGTTATAAAGCAAGGATTTTTATACATTTTTTTGACAGACATATATGTTTCCTTTAAAGCGACATCTTTTATACTTTAAATAAATGCTTGTGGGGGTTATTTACAACTCCACTTCAGAATACCAGCGTTTAATCCAGAAAATACGGTACATCGTTTTGACGTTTACTCATTTTGATGCAAATGATAAAAAATGCTTCGTCATTCTGATCGATTTGTTTGATATTGATGCTACTGTTAAGAGTTTCCTTGGAGATTTTTATTCCTTTTCCACATTTTTATCGCTTCATAGAGGACGGCTGTTTTTTGTGTATGTATGCTATTCTTGTATTTCGCTGTAAAGTGTCTTATTGTGGAAGTCAAACAGTTGCTGTTAAAATATAGAGTAAGAAACTGTGCAAGGGAAACATTTCCATCATACCATCATAATACATTTTAGAAGCACGGCAGTTGTTTCTTTTAAAGAGCCGGTTCCAGAGAGGGGGAGGGAGGCTGGGGCTACTTATGTTTTTATGGGACTCTACCTCGAGGTCAATCCCTTACCCTTTCATTACCATTTTGGACAGAAAAGGTACGTCATGTTATCCCTTTAAATTCGCAAGCCTGTAGTATAGTTTCATGCAGCCATTAATAAAATTTTCTACTTGAGTAACCCTTACTATACTTGGATGAATCGGCTGTTATGTTTGGCTGTTGAAATCAATTTGAAAGGCATTCTAAATGTCTAAATAATATTTTTTTCCTTGCCCTATACTTCAACTCGTAAAAAACCTATTATTTTAAGCAGCCCTCAACCTGGAAAATGTCCCCTTTCGGACTGAGCCTCCCCGTTTAGTTTACTACAGGGACTACCCTGACCTCCTGAGCATTTGAGGGTAAAATATCACAGAAAAATTGATTGACGTATATCCAATTAAATCTTTTTGGCTTTTATTTAAAGTTTGAATTGAGTGAATTAATAATAATGGGATGGAAACGGGAAAATTAAACATTTGCGAAAAGGTTGCAATATTGGACGGTCAGTCGTGAAAGTGTCGCGGGTATTAGGTTTCTTTAAAGGCGATATGATATTTGCGATATTTGTGACATGAAACGTAGATAATGTTTGGGTAAAATTTTCGCTTATCGTTTAACCAAAATATAATCTGAGTGGTTTTTTCGACTTCTGGTTTTTCCAACGTTGTTTTGGTTTTCTAAATACATTTGCTACTGCCAATCCCAACGAGTGTCAATAAGGATCAAAATGAAACAGCTGAAATTTACCACTGTTTTCTTCTCTCCTCACATCTAAGCCTATTGACACGACGTTTTAAGAATGATTGCTTTTAAAACTTAGAACAAAAAAAAGTCCATATATCCTCATTAACGGCTTTTATCGATATTGCCAGGGTAGGTATAGTGTGCTTTAAATATGACCTGGATGTGGTATAATTGTCTAAACGACGTAACTATGGTATCCTGGTATGTCTTTTACGTTCATTCATAAACATGTTTATACAGAAACTTAGTAACAAGCTTAGATAACAAGCTCTTAATTTCAGTTATTTTAAATCATGTTCATATTTATATCAATATGATCTACTTTTAAGACCATGCAGACCACTTAAATGAGTTTCAAGTTAAAGTTCCTAGCTAGTTTTCCTTACAAAACAGTTGCTTTAGCAACCGCTTCACTGCGTTACGAATATCATTCATCCTCCAAAGGTAAATGACAGGATTGAGTGAAGAAGACAAAAATAAAAACATTACCGATACTGTCAACATGAACTGTGATTGAGACTGACTGTACAATAAATGAAGTATAGCGAAGAGAAAAAGAGGCAATACGCTTATGTAGAATGTTCCTAATATAAACAGGATTGTGATCACTGACCTCTTGTATTTAGCCAAGTTCATTGCGCACCAGCATGATTGTGGACATTGTTTACTTGCATAAACTTGCTTTTGTTGACGATAAATGTTTCGGAAAACTTCAAGATAAGCGATCGATGTGGTAGTAAGGAAAAACAGTAAAATGACTATTACAATGATATTCATGGCGATTGGATGAGATTTCCTTAAGATATATAAAAAGATAAATTTTGTAACTGGTATAAGAATGATCACTGATTGGCCCTTCAGGATAAATAAAGTTTTTATTATTTATTATTAAGAATCGACACCACAAGCACGACCAAAAAGCTTCGTCGCATAGTTAGCAAAGATGGACGAGTTATGTGGAGCCATCTTTCAACTGACATCAGGGTGATAAGTAAGAGCGTCAGGGAGGTAAAGTAGGCACCACATCCTCCAGCAATATCTTTAGCATAAGCAGAGAAGGAATCTTGGTTGTTCGTTTGCTTTGGACTTTCTAAGCAGATCAGTATGGTTGCAGAATGAAAAGGCTGGACGATTAGTCCTGTGCAAAAATCGGTTAAAGCCAAACCACACAGGATAATATATGATGGTTTTCTGAGAGGCCGGTTTTTCCAAATTGCTACTTCGATTAAGGCGTTTCCTGCCACTGCCACTGGTGACAAAACGGTGATAATAATCGTAGTTGAAAGCGCTACCGTATAGCTGCTGTATAGCTGCTCAATATGAAGCAAAAAAATCGCTACGAACAGCATTTTCAATCAAGATACATTTTGAAGCACAACAGCTTTTTAAAGAGCTGGAATCGCATATTATTAGAAGTTAAAATTTTATCGACAAATGATTTACGTTGATTAAATTAAGGTCCTTATGGTCAATTAAAGTTTTAAATGAGCTAAATACTGTGATCTAAATTAATTATACGTGTACAATATGAGCAGAACAAGCTCAATACACAGCTCCATTGATAATAAGTATCATTTTCAATACTGGTGATTGGGTAATTATTTATTTGTTCTTATGCCATTTCCTCTTTTTCGAGGTTTAAGATATTGTCAGATGCGGTAAAATGAGCGCGAAGACAAAAATGATAAGAGCATTGCCAAAAACAAAAGAAAAACGAATCGAAGAAATTAGAAGATGAGAAAAAATGCTGATGATAACTGATGCTTAGAGAGTATTTGCGCAAAAAGTCGAATGAGGTTTCTTGTGAAAACGTCTTAAGAGAAGAAACGTCACCCAGCTATTTGTAGCAATATTACTCACGTTGTTGAACGTAGCGGTTCTCTCAGGCTAAAAAAAACTCTTGTGTAAACATAGATGTCATCGCTTGACCTACGCTTAAAAATAATGCAAATTGTGCAAGATTCTCCATCATCAAAAGGAACTAATCTTTGAAGGATGAGAGTGCCATTAGCCGCCGATTATCAAGTTTTTATTCAATTAGTCAATTCGGATAATGAGTGGGTATATATTGTATAAATTGAATTTTGAAAATTATAGAATGTGTTCCGTCACCATCACAGCTGCTCCTCAGAAATAATTCATTTGCTACGTGATCCATTAGCAACTCTGTGGGTTTTTTGTTTGAAACTAAAAGCAACCGCACATTTAGAGTTAAAAACACACGGAAACATATTTGATAGTTTTTGGGAATAACATGAATTGAACTAAGTAAAGTATTTTACAAATGGGTGTGAAGAAAAAAATACTACAAGGCTAAAAGCACAGCTCTAGGACGTGGGCTTTACGCCACGAGCTTTAATATAGAATTTTAATGCTGTGATAGAAATTAAATAGTGACAGCTTCTCTAAAATGAAGCCACCTTTCTATTGGAAGATAAGGTAAGAAAACAATATATAAGATGTCACATCTACCCTTATAACAACCCTGGTACTCATGCAATTAAGGGACAAAATGGAAATGCATTTTAGCTTAGGTACTTAATTTAGCAGCTTCCCTTAATTTCTTAAACTCGTTGTCATTTTGGCGAAAGAGCTTCCTTCACAATAATACTCAATAGATTTGTGGAATATTTGTTATGAGCTTCATTATATTTTGAGGGCGTCAATAGAATTATAATATCGAAAAAATCAAATAGTAAAGCGTTTCTGAAATATAGGCCAAGCCTAGCTTTTTTTTATATACGTTAAAGAAAACACTATATAATATGTCGCATCTAGGCCTACCAACAACCATGGTACTGATCGTGGAATCATTAAAAGCAAAAAAAGGAACTTAACGGTGATCCAAATACATTTAAGTTTAGGTAAAAATTTACTAGCTCCCCTTTCCCCAAACTCAGTGTCTGTCAAGACTGAAATTATGAACCACCTTGAAACATAAATATTTATCAGCATTAGCTATCCGATTGGCTAGAGAGCTTCCTTTATCATAGAACCCAATAGATCTCCTGTGTGACAAAGTTATTAAAAATTTTGTCACTGTCTTAAAAAGCTTAACGTTGTATAACATCGTTAAAAACTAAAACAAGACGTTTCGACCCGAAAATCTTCGGTCTTCATCGGTTTTTAAAGGTCTTAAAAGCCGTAACGGCTCTTTTTAACCGTTCACCATTAAATAAAGCCGTTAATGGTTCACCGTTAAATAAAACCGTTAAATAAAGCCGTTACGGCTTTGAAGACCTTTAAAAACCGATGAAGACCGAAGATTTTCGGGTCGAAACGTCTTGTTTTAGTTTTTAACGTTGTTATACAACGTTAAGCTTTTTAAGTCAGTGACAAACCTTTTAATAACTTTGTTATGCCTATCCCTGACTGCAATTTTAGCAGATCTCCTGTAGTATGTTTGTAATTTTTGTGTGCAATCAAAATCTACAGCGTCACACGTGATGATGACAGTAGTAATGTACTACACTCTGAGGCAAAAAATTTTTTGCCTTAGAGATTTTAGTACATAACTACTATCAGCACTGGATTCCAAAAACTGAAGCCAAATCTGAAACCAAAACTGAAGCCAAATCTGAAAAACTAAATCTGAAAAACTAAATCTGAAGCCAAAGTGAAAAACCTA